>NC_135329.1:132010018-132310643 GCF_023851605.1 Tamandua tetradactyla | reverse complement strand
CAGATTTTCTCCTTCAGGTGTGAAGCCATTTGAAAGTACTATCTTTGAACATACTAAAGTAAGAGTGTGAACTCATTTATGAATAGGATCTGAGAAGATTCTATATAGTTGTGGCCAAAATAAATGAGGGTGGGCCTTAATCCTTTTGATTAAAGGCCTTATTAAGAGAAGAAATTTGGATACAGTGACAGAATGAAGAAGTCAGAGAAAACCACAGAAGGAGACCAAAGGAAATTGCCATCACCAGAATGCTACTGACTCAGGAGGAAGCATAGCCTTGATAACAGATTCTATTTTGTACTTCTAGCCTTTAAAATCATGAGACAATAAATACTTGTTGTTTGGTATTTGTCATAAAGAGGTCTGGCAAACTAAGAGTCAATCTCTAAGAAACACTTTGCACCCCAAACTCAATCTCAGTGTCTGCTTCCAAGAATCCAATTTGCAACAGCTGTACTGGGAATGGTCTTAAAAAGTGGACAAGATGGGGATTTAGAACAGAAGCACTATGGTGGTTTGGTGCTATATGTACGTCACAAAAGCATGTTCTTAAAATGAATCCATTCCTCTGGGTGTGAATTCATTGTACTTAGGACCTTTGATGAGGTTATTTCAGTTAAGGTGTGGCCCACCTTAATAAGGATGCATCTTAATTCTATTACTGGAATCCTTTATATGCAGAATGAAACTCAGGCAGAGAGAAGACCATAGGGAGAACAGCCAGAAGCTGAAAGAAGAGGCCATTAGATGCATTGCCATGTAACAGACAAGTCCAGTACCAAGGGTCCTGGCAGCCTGACCCAGAAAGCCAGTCTTCAGGAAGACAGCGTTGCCTTGATATGCCTTAATTTGAGCTATTTTCCCAGGCTCAAAACCATGAGCCATTAGATTCCTATTGTTTAAGCCTGCCTATTGAATGGTATTTGCTTGAGCAGCCAAGGAAACTGAAACAAGCACTCACTGCCTGACAAAGATGGGTAGTAGAGCACAAAGAGCCACAGCATCCAGTTGTTAAAACTATCCTTGTTATTATGCTGAGTGACATTAGCCAGAAACAAAAGGACAAATACTGTATGGTCTCACTGATATGAACTGATATTAGTGAATAAACTTGGATAATTTCATTGGTAACAGAGACCACCAAGAGAGAAATATGGTAAGACATTGGGTAATTGGAGCTGAAGGGATACAGATTGTGCAACAGGACTGAATGTAAAAACTCAGAAATGAATAGCACAATACTACCCAACTGTAATACAATTATGTTAAAATGCTGAATGAAGCTGAATGTGAGAATAATAAAGGGAGGAGGGCTGGGGGCACAAATGAAATCAGAAGGAAAGATAGACGATAAAGACTGAGATGGTATAATCTAGGAATGCCCAGAGTGTATAATGATAGTGACTAAATGTACAAATTTAAAAAATGTTTTTGCATGAGGAAGAACATAGGAATGTCATTACTGCAGGGTCTTGAAAATAGACAGTAATTAATATTTAAAATTTTTAACTTACGTGTGAGACTAAAGCAAAAAATGTTTATTTGGTACAAAATGTATATTTTGACTAGTGCATTTCCTAATATAACTTATGTAGACAGCTTAATTGAACACCATCAGTACATGGAACCTTGAGTAGGGCATGAGATTTTGTTGGTTTGTCCAAAGTGATGCCCCAATAAATCCCAGAGTGATTTGAACAGTGAATAAAAAAGTACTTTCAAAGTCCCCTTCAGGGAATGGTGAGAAAGGGGGAGAATTCTTGATATTCTCACAAACCGTGGGGACAACCAAAGCAATAGGCTGAGCCCCCAATCTTCAGGTTTGTTCATATGAAACTTAACCCCACAAAGGATAGGTTAAGCCTACTTAAAATTAGGCCTAAGAGTCACCCCCAAGAGAACGTTTTTTGTTACTCAGTTGTGGCCTCTCTCTCCAGCCAACACAACAAGCAAACTCACTGCCCTCCCGCTGTCTAACTGGGACATGACTCCTAGGGATGTGGACCTTCCTGGCAACGTGGGACAGAAATCCTGGAATGAGCTGAGACTCAGTATCAAGGGATTGAGAAAACCTTCCTCACCAAAGGGGGAAGAGCGAAATAAGACAAAATAAAGTGTCAATGGCTGAGAGATGCCAAACAGAGTCAAGAGGTTATCCTGGAGGTTATTCTTACGCATTAAATAGATATCACCTTGTTAGTCAAGATGTAACGGAGAGGCTGGAGGGAACTGCCTGAAAATGTAGAGCTGTGTTCCAGCAGCGTTTTTCTTGAAGATGACTGTATAATGATATAGCTTTCACAATGCGACTGTGTGACTGTGAAAACCTTGTGTCTGATGCTCCTTTCATTTTCCTTATCAACAGACAAGTAATACAAATGGAATAAAAATAAATAATGGGGGAACGGATGTTAAAATAAATTTAGATTGGAATGCTAGTGATCAATTAAAGGGAGGGGTAAGGAGTATGGTATGTGTGAATTTTTTTCTGTTGTCTTTCTATTTCTTTTTCTGAATTGATGCAAATGTTCTAAGAAATGATCATGATGATGAATATGCAACTATGTGATGATATTATGAATTACTGATTATATATGTAGAATAGAATGATCATAATAAAAATAAAAAATAAAAAAGCTATCCTTGTTCATGAATTGGGAGGATATTCTGGTAGAAGAGAATGCACCAGCATGGAAGAAATAAGGTAAAGTGGTTAGATGAATATTGCTAAACCCCATGGATACTCTATACTACTAGATAATGAGCACCTGAGAATGAAGACCGGCAATCAAAAGCTAGGTGTAAAAGCCAGAGGGCCTCTTCAGTTGCACAAAAAGAGGTCTCATCCCCCAGTGGAAGGGCAGAGAAAACAAGGTCCAAGCCTAGCATTTAACAGTCAGCAGTGGCTAAATTTCAAAGACAAATAAATATGCTAACAAAGTTCAAATGTCAGATACTGGGTGAGAAAATCTGTGAATGGGACATACATAATGTGAACATGTTTGTAGATTCCTCCAAAGATTCTGACTCTCGAGACCCCTCTTAACCCTCTGAATCTGTACAAGTAGCCTCCTATCTATTAAGAGCTAGCCCTACATTACCTCCATCCCCTATGCACCACCCACTCATTTCCACCTATCTCTACCTATCCCTGTGCATACCCATCCTAGTTGCTGGAAATAATTCAGACACTCTTTCCTGCCTTCCTTAGGACCTGAACCATCTTCCCTTCTAGCTTGGACCTATAAGTAGGAGTATATCACAGCATAATCCAGCTGAGGAGATGGTGAGCCTTGTAAGGGAGGAAAGAAACTGTACTTCCAAAGAAGCTGAAAAATCTATCCAACGTATACCAGCTAGAGTCTGGGGAGTAAATGTGAGGCTAGATTCTGAAGGGGCTTCATTAAGGATAACAGAACATAGAATTGAACAGGTAAGAGATTATCCACTTAGGAATGTTCTCCCAAGATGTAGGAATTAATATCCTGCAAAGTCCCCTCAGGCAATGATGTAAACTTACCAGTATGGCTCCTAGAAGCATGGAAAAGTGATGGCCCACACTGAGTGAAAATGAAATGCTAGAATGGCTGTGGTAGATAGTGGAGGACAGGATAAAAAGCCAAGGAAGTAGGCATGCTGAAATAGATATACTATTTATAACTAGAAGACCCATTTTTTGACTTGTTTCACTGGAAGACCAAGAAAACAAACCACTCAATTTACCAAGAGCCTAAGAAATGTACTGCTGAGAGGAGCAACAGCATATTTAAAAAATTCAGTGGTGGCTCTCCTCTGTGGGCCTGGGATGATAGTAGGATAATTTGGCTTGCAAATAGCAATGGGGACAATAGTACCTGCAAAAATAGAAGCCAGGTGATGGCTCTTTACTGCCAGAAAACAGGGACTCACAATTATTATAATGACTAGAAAGCAGGAATGACAGCCAAGTTGGCCTGACTTGCAAAGAGTTATAGAGATGGCTAATAGAACATGGAGTTCCTAGGGGAAAATTAGATGGGCATCAAGATTATACCTGGAAAATAAATTAAGGATGGATAATTGGAGACTGAAAGTGGTTGTGCACACACAAAAAATTAACAGTTATAATTTTTTTACCCAGTTTCTAGATCTGAGCCAGTCTTCAGAGCTGGAACCCAATGACTGAAGGGATGGCTGAGTCCACAGAATGAAAGACTCTGCAATACTATGACAAGTTAAACATGATAATGATATCCCCAGTCCTTCCCCAAAGGGATCTATGACCATGCGCTGGCCCAGGGCCTAGACCCCCTTCTAAGTGGTCTGCAACAAACCTGCTTTATTTAGCCAAGGACAAAGGTCAAGGAAGTGAACATCTCTCTGGAGGGGAAGAATGTAACCATGGATGTAAAAATGGCATTAATTGTATCTTAGTCTTAAATGCTAATCTCAGTAAAATATCAGGTTTTCTCCCTTTTAATGATTATACTAGAAACCCAATGTCCTCATACTATATGGAATAGAATGTCTTTGTTCTAAAATCATATATTGCTCCTTGTATCCCCCATCACTTGCAGAGCACTAAACCTCCAAATCAGCACCACTGGAGAACCTTTCCTATTCATAAGCCCCAATAAATCTATGTCTATTTCTGTGTCTGGTGTGTTTTTCAGTCTCACAGCACCACCAGACCATGCTCTGTGTGAACTCAGTCTGGGCCCGAACAGACCATTTACTTGAGAAATTATACACTGAGGAAAGGGATATATGCAGACATTTTTAAGAAATATTGGGTACAGGTTCTGAATTAACACTAATGCTCAGAGACCAAAACATTATCATGCTCCCCCTATTAGAGTAGGGGCATATGGAGATCAAGCAATAAATGCAGACCTGGGAAAGGTCTAGCTTACAGAGTATCCACTAAGTCTGCAGACACACCCAGTGGTCATTTCCTTAAGTGCCCAAAAGTATAATAAAGACTCATATTTTTGGCAGTTGGTACAACCCACTCATTGGTCATTGGTACAAGGGCTAGCTAGTGAGAAAGACCAAGTTGGGGCCTGAAACTGACCCCCACCCCCATAACCAAGATTGTAAGTCAAAACCATATACCCCAGGGAGTGTAAAGGTAGTTCAGTGGTAGTATTTTTGCCTGCAATGTGGGAGACCCAGGTTCGATTCCCAGGCTATGCACCTCCCAAAAGCAATCAAATCAACAAAAACAAACCAACAAAAAAATCAACAAATGTTGCTGCAATAACAGGATACTCACATGGAAAAAGAATGAAATGTAACCTCTGCCATACAGTATACAAAAAAAAAAAAAAGAAGCATATATCACAAATGTATAGTACCTGTAAGGATCTAAAAGGCATAGAAAGATTGGCCCATTATATTTCATTTTATTCACCCATCTTTACCTTGCAGAAACCGAATGGATCCCAGATGATGATGGTAAACTACCACAAATGCAACCAATGAATATTCCCAATTATAGTCACTGTCTTTGCTAGAGGTAACTTGACCTGAGATACATGGTATAAGGCTATTGGTATGTAAATGTATTCTTTTTATTCCAATCATAACAGAAGATCAAAAACATTTTGTATTCAAAGTGAATCAGACAACATGATACATTTATAATTTTGTTTTATTTTGTTCTCTTTTGGGTGCATGGTCCAGGAATCAAGCCCGGGTCTCCTGCATGAAAGCGAGCATTCTACCACTGAACCACCTGTGCACCCACATTTACAGTTTTATAAGCTATGTTAATGCATGCTATCATAACATAGTCCAAAGGAATCTGTTCCATTTTTTGGACAGACCAAAAAAAATCACCTTGGTCCATTACATCAATGACGTATTGATTGGACCAAATAAGCAAAAAGTGTCAGGATAATGGAGGCCTCAATAAGGCACATTCATTCCAGAGAGTGGGATATAAACTTGAAAATGTAGGACCCTGACACATCAATAAACCTTTAGGGATATAGTGTTTAAGAGAATTTCCAAAGTTAAAGACAAATTAATGTATTTTGCAACTCCTGCAAGAAAGAAGAAACCACAAAACTGGATGGACCTCTTCAGGCTTTTGAGATAGCATATTTCACACCTTAGAAATACTTCTCCAGTCTGTATACTGGGTGACATGAAAAGATGCCAGATTTGAGTGGGGCCCATATCAGGAAAGGGCTCTGCAATAAGTATAGCCTGCAGCACAAGCAGCTCTGCTACTTGATCCATACAATCCAGCATATCCTGTTGTGTTAGAAGTACCTTAGTAGGAAAAATCGCCATATGGAGTTTATGGCAGCCCCAAGTAGGAGAAACTGCAGTCCCTTGCAGTTCTGGAAGAAGGCCTTACCAACTGCAGCAGAGAAATAGATGCTTTTTGAAAAACAACACCCATGATGTGCTACTGGACCATGGTAGAGATAAAACATATAAACATAGGGCACCAAATGATCATGTGGCTAAATATGTCCATCATGAACTGGTCCTGCCAGACCCATAAAGTCATAAGGTCAGGTGGACTCAGCAATGATCCATCATAAGATGGAAGCGCAACATCCAGGATAAAGCACAAGCAGGAGCAGAGGACATAATCAGGTATCTAGACACCTGTGGCATTCACCACTGTCGTATCAGGACTTCTCCCTCCCTCAGCTCACAGGTATGGCTCATGTGGGATCACATAAGACCAGTTAAAGACAGAAGAAAAAGCTTGAGCTCATTTATACATGTAACAGCTCCATGTGCAAAAATGGATAGCAATCTACACCACAACTTCACTTGGAGGTTGCTTATAAAGACAGCAGTGAGGAAAAATCATCCCAATCAGCGAAGTTTTAGGCAGTACACCTGGTCATCTGCTTTCTGTGGAAAAAAGAAGTGACCCAAGGTCAAACCATATATGAACTTATGGGTAGTAGTAATGGCCTGGCTGGCTGATCAGGTGCCTGAAAAGAAAGATTGGAATCAGGGACAAAGAATTCTAGGGTAGAAACATATGTATAGATATATGGGAGTGAACACAAAATGTAAAGATCTTTGTAACATGTTAACCACCATCAGAGTGTATCTACCATAGAAGAGACATAAAACAACCAAGTAGACAAAATGACTGTGACAGTGATGCCATCCAGCATCTGTCATCAAAAATCCCAGTGCTGGCACAATGGACCCATTAATGAAGTATCCACAGAAGGAGTGTTAGAGGTGACACATAGGCCCAACAACATGGACTTGATGTCAGGTCTGAAATAGCTAGTGTCCAAACTAGCTAGTGAAATAGCTGAATGTCCAACCTGCCAACAATAAAAACCAATCCTGAGACCCTGTTATGGCATCTTTCCTATAGAAGACCAACCAATCACTTGGTGGTAAGTTAAGTACATTGGGCCTTTTCTGTCTTTGAAGGGTCAATGGCTCAGTATCACAGAAATAAAAATATATTCCAGGTATGATTTGCCTATGGGTTCTGCATGGCTTAAACCAGCACACTAACTGAGAGCTTATGGTATGTTTGAGGCATTGACATGGGGTCCCATATAATATCATGTCAGATAGGGGGCCCACTTTTCAGCAAAGAAGTGCAGAAGTATGCCTATGATCACAAGATCCAATGATTATATCACATTCCATACTACCCAGAAGTTGCAAGTCTGGTAGAGCATTGGAGTGGCCTGTCTAAAGCACCAGGTCTAGAACACTCTTCAAGAATGGAGTATCATTCTCCACAGCACAATACTGACTGAAACAAAAATCTTTATATAATGCTATGCTCCCAACAGAAGGAATATATAATCTGTGGACTAAACGGTGTAAGCAGGAGTGCACCTTCTTACCATAACTCCCAAGGACCTATTGGGAGACTTTGTGTTTCCATCCTTGTAGCTATGGGTTCTGTAGTTAGTCCTGGTCTCCAAAATAAGTACACTTTCACCTGGGACAAAGAAAAAGTCCCACAGAATTATAAGCTATGGATGGCACCTTAGAACTTTGGGATTCTTATGTCCGGGGACCAGTAGACAATAAAAGAAATTGCCATTCTGACAGGGGTAACTACCCTGAGCATAAGAAGAAGGTAAATCTGTTATTACATAATAGAGAAGGGAGGAATATATATGGAAAACAGATGATTCACTTGAGCTCCATGCCAAACTGTGAATATAAATGAGCAATTACAGCAATCCTAGCATGGCTTCAGGGTCTTAGACCCTTGGGGGTTTGGCTCATGCCACTAGATAAGGCCAAGGCCAGCAGAATAGCCTATAAGGGTGAGAGAAATCTAGACTGGATATCAGAGGAAGAAAAAAATGAGTATCAAGTGAAGCACAGAAGACAACTATAGGGGCAGAGACTGTTCTGAGATTCCCCTTCAGAAGAAAGGACTATTAGAATCCTGGTGGGGCTGCACAGCAAACATATATGGAGAAGTGTATCTGCACAGTTTTAGGGGCAATGTGAGTGATCTTCATTTCAGAGGTTCCCACCATGCTGGCTAAGGTTGTATTGTCCTATGTCAGTTTGGCTTCTTGTTCTGCACAATCACACTTCCTTCCCATTTCCTTTCACAGATGTTAATCCCTAATAAACATTTTATACCCCAAATTCTGCTTCAGTGTCTACTTCCAGAAAAACCAATCTGCAACAAAGCTCAGTCTAAAGTTTGTTTCTTCTGCTCTCTAACTAATTTTGTGAGCTTAAAAAGTCTTGGCTAACACATTTTCTGTAGCACACTATCTAATTCAAATACCTGTATGGTCATTTTATTTAAACAACATAATTACATGGAACCTAGAATAGGGAATGAGATCTTGTGATTCTGTACAGATTAATGTAATACCCCAATACATCTCAGAGTATTTGGGGGCAGAAAATTAAAAAGTTCCCTTGAGAAACAGAGGAAAAATGTGTAAATATTAAACTTCCCCATCTAGGGAATTCTTGATGTTCTCTCAAGCATTAGGGACTACCAATTTAATAAGCCAACCCCTTGATCTTGTGGCTTGCCCTTATGAAATTTATTCCTGCAAAGGAGAAGTTAAGCCTACTTAGAATTATGCCTGAGTTACCCCCCAGAGAACCTCTTTTGTTGCTCAGATATGGTTTCTCTCCCTCTCTAAGCCACCTCTACAGACAAACTCACTACCCTTCCCACTACATGGCACATGATTCCCAGCATGAGAGACTTATATCAAGTCTCCCTGGCAACGTGGGACCTATCTCCCAGAGATGAGCCTAGCCCAGGCATTGTGGGATTGAGAAAGCCTTCTTGACCAAAAGGGAGAAAAGAAATGAAGCAAAATAAAGTTTCAGTAGCTAAGAGATTTCAAATAGAGTCAAGAGGTCATTCTGGAAGTTATTCTTATGCAATATATAGATATCCCTTTTTAGTTTCTAGAGTATTAGAATAGCTAGAAGGAAAGGCCTGAAACTTTTGAACTGTAACCCAGTAATCTTGATTCTTGATGATGACAGTGCAACTATGTATGTTTTATGGTGTAACCATGTGATCGTGAAAAACCTTGTGACTGACACTCCTATCCACTGTATGGCAGAGGAGTAAGGAAATAAAGACAATAAATAAATAAATAAGGGGGATGAGGGGTATGAGATGTTTTGGGTTTTCTTTTTCATTTATATATATATATATATATATATATGAGTAATGAAAATGTTCTAAAATTGATTGTGGTGATGAATGCACAATATATGATGATACTGTGATTGAATACTTTGGATGGATTATATGATGTATGAATATATCTCAATAAAGTTTCATTTAAAAAAGTCTTGGGTGCATGAGTGGTTCAGTGGTAGAATGCTCACCTTTCATGCAGGAGAACCAGGTTCAATTCCCAAACCAGGCACCCAAAAAAAAAGTCTTGCCTAGTTAAATTAACTAGAGTATATTCCATTGTCTGCAACACAGAACTTTGACCAACACAACAACCAAGATGCTAATCAAATATAATGTCTATAGTAAACGTCTTCAAATATTAAAGAATACAGAGGTTGTAAAAGCCTTGACTCTTTCTTGCAAATGAAATCAGCCAATTAAGAAATCTTTTTAATTGGTGATAAGCAATGAGTTCATTTATATATAGCACTAAAAATAACAGAAGAACTGCAGGAATTATGGTAAATAAACAAGCTGGATATTATAAACATAGAAAATGTAACAACAAAAAAATAACTAGTAAAAGTTGAGGGAAGAGCTAACACAGGAGGATGTATAAGAGTGTAAATATACTCATTTTCAGAGCAGACTATCAATCAATACTACCTAAAACTAAAACATTCAATTAATAAAACATTTGACTCCAACTTCTTAGTTTTATTAATAGTTTTTAATAATAATTTTTAACCATAAAAAATAAATCCTCCAGCAAATAGGCATTTATTTGAAATTCAGCATTGCTTTACTTTTACTTCTATTAAATTCATGTAAATATTTTATTTCAAATAGCATCTACAATATGATGTACTTTTACAAAACTACTTCTTAAAATTATTAATTTAAACTATTTATTTAATTATTAATAAGTTTTAAATAATTTAATAAACTTAAATTATTTCTTTGTCTATATTTCAACCCTTCCATGTGTATGTATACATGCATAAAAAGATCATTGAAATAATATACACCCAGTGCTAATGATGGCTATTTCTGAATGGTAGAATTTTCACAAAAATTGACCAAATGGCTATAAATTCCAAAAAAAAAAAAAAAAACAGTCTTTAACCACTACGTAATAAAACTTCAAATTAACAAAATCAGAAAATAAAAGGATTCCTCCAACTGGAAATTTTAAAACTATCTGTGCTAGTCTGAAATTATTGTGTACCCCAGAAAAAGCCATGTCCTTTAATCCTGATTCAATATTATAGGGTGGAAGCCCTTTTGATGAGATTTTTTTATCTCATGGAGATGTAACACTCCAAACTATAGGTGTGAGCTTTTGATTAGATTATCTCCACAAACATGTGGCGTATGCAATTGTAGGTGTGGCCTTTTGGTTAGATCAAGATGTGACTCTGTCCATTCAAGGTGGGTTTTGACTAGTTTACTGGAGCTCTTTAAAATGGAAAACATTTTGAAAAAACCTCAGATGCAGATGCTTGCAGAACAGTTGCTTCAGAGCTGACAGAGACTCAGATGTTTGGAGATGCTTGGAGTGCTGACAGAGAGAGAGAGCAGATGCTTAGACACTGGCAGAGCCCAGTGGAGGTCACCAAGTGACTTCCCATGAGATGCTAAGCAAGCCAGAACCTTGAGTTGTGTCTGGGAGGAACTAAGTGAAGGCCTAAAGATGCTTAGACAGGAAACCACTGGCATCAGAAACTAGAAGCAACAGAACCAGGAACAAGAACCACCAGATGCCAGCCACATGCCTTCTCAGCTGACAGAGGTGTTCCAGATGGCATTCACTGTTCTTGAGTGAAGGTAACCTCTTATTGGTGCCTTAATTTGGACATTTTCACAGCCTTAGAACTGTAAATTTGTAACATAATAAATTTCCTTTATAAAAGCTGTTCCATTTCTGGTATATTGCATTCTGGCAGCTTTAGCAAAGTAATGTACTATCAAATCAAAATAATGGCCAGATCAAAGGCCAAAATAGCAAAATTTCTTTAAAAAACAATAATAAAATCACCATGTATCCAAATCTTTGGACTATAGCTAAAGCAGAAAACAGAGAATTATTTAGTCTTAAATATTTGTATTAATAAAAAAGAAATTAGGACAAAAAATCAAGTACTCTACAGCAAGAACCATAAAAGAACAATAAAATAAACCAAAGTAAAAGAAAAAAGTGAATTATTAATCTAAAAACAGAAATTAATGAATTGGAAGGTAAAATAATAACAATATAATAAAGAAAATTAAAGGAATAAAATTAATAAGGAAATCCAAAAGCTGGTTCTTTGAAAACAAAATGAGAAACCAACCTAATCAAGGAAAAAAGGAGATAGCAAAACATGCCAAAAAAAAAAAAAAAAACCAAGCTAAATAACACAGAAACAGAAAATTAAAAGAGCTTAGGAGAGAACTTGGCTTAAATGTTTACAAATAATTCTTAAAACCTGCATGAAATATACCAAAACTGAACCCAAAATACACAGAAAATCTTAACAGACTAACTTCCACAGAAGCAAATGAGGAAATTGCTATAGAGAAAGCTGTTTCTTCTTCCCCACAAAAAGACTATCCATATAGTTTCCCAGGAAAAATATATGGAAACTTTGAAAGTCTCCATATATTTCTATGAAAAAGAATTACATTAATACCAAGACTGAAAAAGAGTGCACAAAAAAGAAAACCATAAATCAATGTCACTTACGAAATGCATGCAAAAACTTCATATATTAAATATAATCCAGCTAAAAATTTAAAAGCAAATACAATTACCTATTAAAATTTGTTCCAGAAATGCAATGATAGGTGAAATAACAAGGAATTCATTCCAAAATTCAATAATGATTGATATCTATTATTATGTAAATTTCATTAGTAATTCTAATGACAAAAAAGAAAAGACTATCCCCAAGGTACTGAAAAGGACTTGACAAAA
Source organism: Tamandua tetradactyla (assembly GCF_023851605.1). Taxonomy (NCBI): domain Eukaryota; kingdom Metazoa; phylum Chordata; class Mammalia; order Pilosa; family Myrmecophagidae; genus Tamandua; species Tamandua tetradactyla. Next base: position 132,298,080 of record NC_135329.1, on the reverse strand, counting down.
TTCTTGCACCATTTTTTTTTATTAAAGAAGAAGAAACTGAACAAAATGGAAATAGAGGTGCTTCCTAAATATGATACTGCTGCCACGTCCTCACAGTATCACATTTTATGGGAAACATTGGAAGCATTTGCACTATAATCAAGAAGAAGAAAGCCACTAACACCACTATTATAACATTAAATAAGGATAATACAGTATTTTTATGTGGAGTTTATCACAGGGATGCAAGATTGGTGCAATATTTGAAAATCAATTAATGTAATCCATCATTATCAGCAGAATAAAGAAGAAAAATTGTATGATCATCTCAAAAGATGCAGAAAAAGCATTTGACAAAATTCAACACCAATTCATTATTTTTTTAAAGATTTTTATTGACAAATCTTCACACACATTCTATACATGGTGTACAATCAATGACTCACAAAATTATCACATCATTCTGTACTCATACCGTGATCATTTTTTAGAACATTTGCTTCACTCCAGAAAAAGAAATAAAAAGGAAAAAAGAAAATACTTATACATACCATACACCTTACCACTCCCTCTCACTGACCACTTGTATTTCCATCTATCCAATTTATCTTACCCTTTATCCCCCCTATTATTTTATTTATTTTGTATCCATATTTTTTTACTCATCTGTCCATACCCTGGATAAAAGGAGCATCAGACAAAAGATTTTCACAATCACACAGTCATATTGTAAAAGTTATATCTTTATACAATCATCTTCAAGGATCAAGGCTACTGGAACACAGTGCAACAGTTATAGGTATTTCTCTCTAACCATTCTCATATACCATAAACTAAAAAGGAATATCTATATAATGCATAAGAATAGCCTCCAGGAAAACCTCCTGACTCCATTTGAATCTCTCAGCCACCGAAACCTTACCCCGTCTCACTTCTCTCTTCCCCCTTTTGGTCAAGAAGTTTTCCCAATCCCTTGACGCTGGGTCCAGCTCATCCGGGAGTCATGTCCCCACGTAAGAGGGTGGGCAGTGAGTTCACCTGCCAAGTTGGCTCAGAGAGAGAGGCCACATCCTGAGCAAAGAACAAGGTTCTCTGGTGGTGACTCCTAGGCCTAACTCTAGGTAGACCTAACCTATCCCCTGCAGGAGTAAGTTTCATATGGGCAAATTCCAAGATCAAGGGCTCAGCCTATTGCTTTGGCTGTTCCTACTGCTTTCAAGAATACCAGAAATTCTCCAACTAGGGAACTTGAATATTTCTTCCTTTCTCCCCAGTCGCCCAAGGGGACCCTGCCAACACGTCTTTAATCACTGCCCAAACCACTCCAGGATATATCAAGGCATCACACTAACCTGGACAAACCAACAAAGTCTCACACCCTATTCAAGATTCCATGTACTTATGGTGTTCAACTAAACTGACCATACAAGTGAAATTAGGAAATGCACTACCCAAAATATAAATTTTGCACCAAATAAACATCTCTCCCTTTGGTCCCACGCAGAAGCTGAAGTTTCAAAACATGGATGACATTGAATTACTCCAATTCACCCTAGTCCTATCCAGAGCAGCCTCACTCACATCTCCACTCGAATTGTGATCATTCGTTGAACTTTTTAAACAGTTCCTGTATGGGGTACTGCCGATTCGCACAGCTTCAGAGTTCTAAATCTGAGTCTCATGTGTTACACAAATACCCAAAGCCCCTAGGAATGACCAGGTTACACTCACAGAGCTCAGCATCTCAAAATTTAGAAAAAACAATTGCAAGTCCTGAATATATGTGACTGCTGCAAGAGCCCACAACACAGGACCCTTTACATTAGGTCCCAATCTGATAACCCATGTTCTCGTTTAAGTTCACCAAGTTTTTATATTACAGCTAGTCCATATAATTGAGGCATGAAAATATTTGGTTTTTTGTTCCTGACATTTCATTTAACATATAGTCCTTAAGATTCATACATCTAGTTGCATGCCCCACAACCCCATTCCTTCCTGCAGCAGCTCAGGAGTCCATTGTATATATACACTTCTATTCCTCAGTCACTGTACCCCTAAGCCACCTCCATTCATTGCCATTCACGATGTTTTAAAAAGATTTTCAGCAAACTAGGAGAAGAAAATTTCCCCTTCTGATTGATAAAGGACATCTACAAAAAGCCTATAGCTAATATCATACCAGTGGGGACTGGATATTTTTCCCCTAGGGTCATGAACAAAACAAAGATATCCACCCTCACCAATGCTTTTTTGACATAGTAATGAAATCCTAGTAAGTGCAATAATACAATAAAAAAAGAAGTAAAAGGCACACAGACAGTAAAGGAAGATGTAAAAACATGTTTTTTCCAGATGACATCACATACATAGAAAGTCTTAAAGATTTAAAAAGAAAAAAAAGATAAAGCTACTAGAACTTTTAAGTGAATAGAGCTAATAGTGAATTTAACGAGACTACAAAATACAAGTTCTATACACAGTTGTTTTTCTATATACTAGAAATTAAATGTTGGAGAATGAAATTTAGACTCCATTTACCATAGAAAAAATGCTTAAGGATAAATTTAAGTATTACAAGAATTCTACACTGAAAACTACAAAGCAATGTGAAAGAAATTAAAGAAGAGCAATAAACAGATATTCCACAATCATGGACTGAAAGTCAATATCATCACATTGATCTACATTGATCTTTAGCTTCACAGCAGGATTTTCTATAGAAATTGAAAGCTGGTTCTATAATTTATATGGAAATGCAAATAACCCTAAATAGCCAAACAATCTTGAAAAAGAACAAAACTGGAGGTCTTATACTATCTGACCCCAAGTCTTGTTATAAAGCTATAGTAATCAAAGCTGTGTGGAATTGACATAAAGATAGAGAAGTAAATTAAAGAAATGGAATAGAGAGTCCTGAAATAGACCCAAACTGATATGATCAACTGATTTTCAACAAGGTGCCAAAGCAATCTACAAAATACTTAGATGATTTTGTATTCCCCCTAACCACTTTTGAAATTAGTCTAGCCATTTTTTATGATGTTAAACACATACTTACCCTATGACTTAGCTATTCCACTTCTACATATTTAGCTAAGTGAAATAAAAACATGTACACAAAAAATCTTGCACAATGATGCTCATAGCAGCTTTATTTATGGTAGCCCAAAACTTGAAAGTACAAACAAATTGTGATACATCCATAAAATTGGAATATTACTCAACAATAAAAGGAAACAAGCTACTGATAGATGCAATACTGATGGATGAACCTCAAAAAATATCATTATCAGTAAAAGAAGCCAGAAGGAAAACAGTCCATACAGTATGATTCCTTTTATCTGAAGTTCTAATAAAGGTCAAACTAATCCATGGTAAAGGAAATCAGAAGAGTGGTTGCCTGGTTGGGGTGGGAGTTTTGGAAATGGCTTGGTAAAGGGCATGAGGGATGTTTCTGTGATAATAGTAATGTTCTATATCTTAGTAGGGTATGGGTTACATGGGAATCCGCATTTGCCAAAACTCACAAACCTGTATACATAAAATTTGTGCATTTTGATCTGCAATTGTGGGACAATGACAGAGTAATCTCCAGGAATCAGTCCCTCTTCCAGAACAACTATTAAATAGGCAGGAACTGCCTGAATCAATTATTTTGAAAAATTTTCAGAGTCCAATAGAACACTATAAGCATCCAGAAAATAGCAGGAGGAAGAGGCCAGTAAATTACAGCAAATACCAGTAAATTATAGGAAATACCAATAAATCGCTCTCTCCATGGAGGTTACCATTGCCCATCCCCCACATCCATGGCCAGTGGCAGTGAGGTCTTGCCATTAGCTTAGTCTGCTGGTACCAAAGAGAGACATAAAAACCTAGTTCCACAAGATCTGGGGTAGAGGGCACAATTCCATTGTTGATCATGACTTTTGATGAGCTACTTCAAATTGCTGAGTCCCAGCTCTGAGGGTGACCATTATTCAAATCTGCCCTGGACAGAGACAGAAGAGGAGACGTAGAGATGATACACTTCCTCAGAGCTGCAGGAAACAGTTAAAGGGCTCCATTTGCTGGGTGGGTGCCATGTTGACAAATAGCAGCTTTGGGGGAGCTGGGGAAGAAGCTCCTGGGCCTTCCTCATCCCTTCCCAGGACAGTTTGGAGCCAGTTGGTACTCCCTTTGTGGTTCTTGGCCTTGTTCTGCTGGGTAAGATTGACTCGGGAAATTCCTTTCTTGTGTGCCCCCCCCCCAAATTTGTCCTTCAGGCAAAAGCAGCTTGAAACAAAGAAAGCAGTGGAAGAAAGAACTTAGGTGGGCAGCCTAGGATAAAGGCTTAACTGCTTCAAGTCTTGCAGTGGAACACCCAGAAAAGGGAAAGGTGTGTTTACTGGAAAGAGAGGACACATTCAAATGTCTTTAAGCAGAGAAACTCCTAAGGCCACTAGCAAGCACAAACCCAGGACAAACACAGCCCAGAAAAGACAGGGAAGACCCTGCACTTTGCATTTGCCTTGGGCTGACCTTTCTGATAAGAGGGCTAAACCCTGATGGAAAGTACCACCCAAAGCAAAGCCAATATGCAATGACAGTGAAATGTGTTTTTACCTTAGGCTTGCTTGTTTCATTAGCTCCTGACACTCAAGAAAAGCTATCATATCACTAGCTGGATACAAATTCAATAATAGAAAGCTTAGGGAATAAATCCAAGAATTAACTTTTTCTTTTTAAAAAGCAGTTTTATTGAGATATATTTACACGTTATGCAATCTATCCAAAATCAATGGCTTTTAGGATATTCACAGAGTTGCGCATACATCACCATAATCAATTTTAGAATACTTTCACTGCTCCAGAGAAAAACCCCATACTCCTTAGTAGTTACCTTCCAATCCATTTATCCTTCACCAGTCCTACATAACCACTAATCTGTTTCTATCAAGAGTTAATTTTTTTAATATTAAATGTACAGTGTGCAAAAAAAATTAAAAGACTAAGAAACAGAATACAATGGTCCATCCAAAAGGAGAAGACAAAATATAGAAAACATTAACAAAAACATCAGACTGTGGACATACTAGACAAAGATTTTAAGAAATTATCTTCAATATGCTCAAGGAGATGAAGGAAATACAAAATCATATATAAGCTTCAGGTCCCACAAAACTTGAATTGGACCCTACTGAAGAACATAAAATAAAATCTATGCAGATGGGTAAACAATCTTCTTCTGGAAAAGCAAGATTTAATTTACAGTTGTGATTCCATTACTCTAATTTAAATTTGTTTTATATTGGGGGTTGAGGAGGTGTTTACTTTTGGTTTTTTTCTTTAGAACTGAATAAAATAATCTTAAAATATAGAGGACAATTAGAACTGAATAAAATAATCTTAAAATATGGAGGATAAATAATAATAATGATTACTTAGTAAATACTTAGTGATCAATATGTTCCAGACACCATTATAAGCATTTTATATATACTAACTTGCTAAAAAAACAAGTTATGGAAAAGAACTGTGAAGGAGGACTTACTTTACCAGATATTTAAAAATCCTATAAATATCTAATGAAAACTTCATAGTACTGACAATATCAGACCAGTAGAATAGAGTAGGAAGTCTAGAAACATATCCCAGAATACACACACACATGATGCTATATCAGTGAGAAAAGGAATAGATATATTATTTAATGACACTGGCATAACTGGTTCTCCATCATATAAGAAAGCAAATTAAATGCAAAAAGTATAACAATGAAAATGTTTTAAAAATTTCAGGAAAAAATAAATATAACTTAGAAGTTACGAAGATCTTTTTTAACCAAGACACAACTAAAATTGGATATTTCTTTGTTTGGCAAAGGATGCATATAAATAAAATAGACAAATGACAGAGTAGCAAAAAGTTCAATGCTTATAACCAAAAAGGGTTCATGGTGATAACACACAATGATTTCCCACAAACTGATTAAAAAATATTTACAAACCAATAGAAAAATGAGCAAACCATACGATTTTAATGGTTCACAAAAAAGTTAATCTAAATTACCAGTAACATATGAATAGAGTAAAATTATCTAATCACTCTTTTTTCTGATAAATGCAACAGCAAGAGAGAAATCTTTGAATGGGTTATATTTGTGCCTCCTTCCTTGCAAGAAGTTCAAAAAAAATAGTTGATACAGGCTCATGTGTACATTTCTGAAGGCTTTTGGTTTGGGGTTTGTTTTGTCGTTGTTGTTTTTTAAATAAATTTGACACAAGTGAGAGGGGCACAAAATGTGTGTTGTTGTTTTAATGTGTTTTAAAATTTTTTCTGTGAAATTTAAACTCTGGGAATCATATCTCTAGAATTACACCCAGGGAATCCTTCTGCTGAGGTCTTTGGAGATAACCTGATTCTTGACCTTTCTGAGAACTGATTATTCAATTCCTTTTTGAATTTCATGAGATACTCCTTTAAAAAAATAGCTATCATTGGTTTCTATTACTTGACACTAGAAGAAACTGGCACATGATATGCACTCAAAAAATAAAGGAACAAATAAACCTTAATTAATAATAGAAACTAATATAATATAGAAACTAATATAAGTAACACATTGTATTAGTTTGTTAATGCTGTCAGAAATGCAATATACAAGAAATGGGTTAACTTTTATAAAGGGAATTCATTAAGTTACAAGTTTATAGTTCCAAGGCCATAAAAATGTCCAAACTAAAGCACCCAGAGAAAGATACCTTGACTCAAGAAAGGCCAATCTGGTACGGCACATGGCTGGCATTGCTGGTCCTTTGGCTTCTGGTTTCTGGTTTCAAATGACTTCCCCAGGGGCATTTTCTTTCTCCATCTCCAAACATCTCTGACTGTGTCAACCCTGAAGCTTTTTCCCAAATGGTTCCATCTTAAAAGACTCCAGTAAGTAACCCATCTTGAATAAGCAGGGCCATGTCTCCATGGAAACAACCTAATCAAAAGGTTCCACCCAAAAACACTTATGCACTACTTCTGGGAATGTATAATGGTACAGCCACTATAGAAGACAGTTTGGCAGTTCCTTAGGAAACTAAATATTGTGTTGCCCTATGACCCAGCAATAGCACTACTTGGTATATACCCAGAAGAGCTGAAGCAGTGACACAGATATCTGCACACCAACGTTCATAGCAGCATTATGCAAAATTGCCAAAAGATGGTAACAATCCAAATGCTCATCAACAGATGAGTGGAATAACAAAATGTGGTATATACATGCAATGAAATATTATGCAGCAGTAAGATGAAATGACTTCCTGAAGCACATGACAAGCTGTATGAATCTTGACAACATGATGCTGAGTGAAGTAAGCCAGACAGAAAAGGGCAGATACTGTAGGACTCCACTTTTATGACCATGATAAAAGTAAAATCAGAAGTTTATAATCCAGAATATAGGGAACTTCGAGATACATAGAAGCTAGAGATGAGAGAATGGTTAGTTAATGAAGTTGAACTCAACTGTAAAGGAATAGATAGAAGTGAAGGCAGTTCACTAGTGGTCCTATAAGTAATATTACCATATTGAAGATGAACATGATTGAAGGGGAAATGTTCAGACCTTTGTGTCCCATGATTAACACTAGAAATATAAATAAGTTCTTGCAAGAACGAAAAAAAAAAATGTTCCAACCAACAATAGGTCTGCCCCCACAAGACTGGATTAAAAGAACATGGGCTTTTCTGGGGTACATAACACTTTCAAACAAGAACACCAGGTCAAGTAGCATATTTACAGGTTCCAGGGATTAAGATGTGGACATTTAGGGAGGGCATTATTCTGCCTATCACACCAGCTGACGGTGCAAACATAAAGAAAGGAACATTCTACATGACTTTGAAGCACAATGACTGGACAGTACATCCTTATTGGTATATAGACTAAGGATGAAAAGAACTATAAAGAAATTTTAAACTGTTTCCAGTGATCACATTGTTGGTAGTATGTTGGCATTGTTATTCTGAGACAGTTGTGAGTATATTTTGGGGAAAAAAAGCTATAAGTAATTTGATTGCTGAGCTCAAGAACAGGGATATCTAGCATGAGAAAAAGAAAATATAAATATAAGATTGAAAATTGTTAAATAAAAATCTTAGGCTCCTGAATTAGAATTGGAAGTATTAGTATGAACCCATGATATATTTTATCTTAACATCTTGTTACATGAAGTATGCAACTAGATGTATGAACCATAAGGATTGTACATTGAATAAAATGTCAGGAACAAAAAGACAAATATTATAACACCTCAATCATATGGACTAACTATAATATAAAAACTCATTGAACTGAAGTTGAGAACATGGATTATCAGGTTGGGACCTATTGTAAAGGGTCCTAGATTGTAAGTTCTTGCAGCAGTCATATATATTCACGAGTTGTAATTGTTATTTCTAAATTCTGAGATACTGAGCTGTTTGTTTATAATCAGGTTGTTCCCAGAAACTTCGGGTATTTATGTAACACTTGAGACTCCAAGTTAGAGCTCTGAAGCTATGAAAGTCAGCTGTACCCTATACAGGAACTGTTTAAAAAGTTGAAAAAGGAATCTGACTTCAAGTAGAGATATGAATGAAGCTGATCTGGATAAGACTAAGGTAAATCAGAATATAGAGTAAAGGCTGATATCATCCATATTTTAAAACTCCAACTTCTGTGTGAGACCAAAGGGAGAGATGTTTATTTGGTGTAAAATTCATATCCTGGGTAGTGCATTTCCTAATTTAACTTGTATGACCAATTTAATCGAATACCATAAATACATGTACTCTTGAATAGGGCATGAGATTTTTTTTAACTTGTTTATTGCATAATATAACATGTACAAAGCAAATAAAGAAAAAAGCAATAGTTTTCAAAGCACTCTTGAACAAGTAGTAAAAGGACAGATCCCAGAGTTTGTTATGGGCTACTATATGATCCTCTCAGATTTTTCCTTCTAACTGCTCCAGAATATAGGAGGCTAGAAGGTATAAATATATTTTTTATCATCACAATCAACTTTTCTTCTTTTTTTGTGGAAAACAATATATATACAAAAAAAAACAATAAATTTCAAAGCACAGCACAACAATTAGTTATAGAACAGATTTCAGAGTTTGGCATGGGTTACAATTTCACAATTTTAGGTTTTTACTTCTAGCTGCTCTAAGATACTGAAGACTAAAAGATATTAATTTAATGATTCAGCAATCATATTCATTTGTTAAATCCTATCTTCTCTGTAAAACTCCACCATCACCTTTGATCTCTCTATCCTTCTCTTTTGGGGTGTATGGCCATCCTAATTTTTTCATGTTGGAAGGGTCTGTCACTAATATGGGTTAGGGAAATGGAACTATCTGATGTCCTGGGGAGGCTGGGCCCTCTAGGTTTCAGGACTTATCTGGTCCAAGGACCCACCTGGAGGTTGTAGGTTTCTGGAAAATTATTCTAGTGCATGAAACACTTGTGGAATCTTATATATTGCCCTAGGTGTTATTTAGGATCGGTTGTAATGATCCTGCTTGGGGGTTGGCAGGTTATGATAGGTAGCAATGTCTAACTGAAGCTTGTGTAAGAGCAACCTCCAGAGTAGCCTCTTGATTCTATCTGAAGTCCCTCTGCCATTGATACTTTATTAGTTACACTTCTTTTCTCCCTTTGGTCAGGATGGAATTGTTCATCCCACAGTGCCAGGGCCAGACTCATTACTGGGAGTCATCTCCCACATCACCAGGGAGACTTTCACCCCTGGATGTCATGTCCCACATAGGGGGGAGGGCGATGATTTCACTTGCAGAATTGGGCTTAAAGAGAGTGAGGCCACATCTGAACAACAAAAGAGGTCCTCCAGAAGTAACTCTTAGGCATACCTATAGGTAAGCTAAGTTTCTCCACTACCTACATAGGCTTCACAAGAGTAAGCCTCAAGATTAGGGGTTTGGCCTATTGATTTGGGTGTCCCTAAAGTTTGACACAGTATCAGAGGATTACCTGATAAAGTTTAATAGTTCCATATTTTTTCTCCCATCCCTCAAAGGACTTTGTAGGGCATGAGATTTTGTTGGTTTGTCCAGGTTAGTGTGATGCTTCAATAAATCCCAGAATAACTTGGGCAGTGAATAAAGAAGTATGCAAACTCCCCTTGGGAGACTGGGGAGAAAGGAGAAATATTCAACTTTCCCATTCGGAGAATTTCTGATATTCTCGCAAGCAGTGGGGACAACCAAATCAATAGGCTGAGCCTTTAATCTTGGGTTCTCTCCTATGGAACTTATTCCTGCAAAGGATAGGCTAAACTCACTTAAAATTAGGCTTAAGAGTCCCCACCAGAGAATCCGCTTTTGTTGCTCAGATGTGGCCTCTCTAAGCCAACTCAGCAGGTGAACTCACTGCCCTCCCCTCTACATGGGACATGACTCCCAGGGGTGTAAATATCCCTGGTATTGTGGGTCAGAAAACCTGGAATGAGCCAGGACCTGGCATCAAGGGATTGAAAACGCCTTCTTGACCAAAAGGGGGAAGAGAGAAATAAGACAAAATAAAATCAAGTAGCTGAGAGATTTCAAACAGAGTCAAGAGGTTATTCTGGAGGTTATTCTTATGCGTTATATAGCTATCTCTTTTTAGTTTATGGTATATTGGAGTGGCTAGAGGGAAGTACCTGAAACTGTTGAGCTGTGTTCCAGTAGCCTGGATTCTTGAAGACAATTGTATAACAATATAACTTTTATAATGTGACTGTGTGATTATGAAAACCTTGTATCTGATGCTCCTTTATCCAGGGTAAGGACAAATGAACTTTAAAATATGGATGAAAAATAAGTAAACAGTAGGGGGACAAAGGGTAAAATAAATTGGGTAGATGGGAATACTAGTGGTCAATGAGAGGGAGGGGTAAGGGGTATGGCATGCATGAGATTTTTCTTTTTTATTTCTTTTTCTGGAGTGATGCAAATGTTCTAAAAAATGGTCATGGTGATGAATACACAATTATGTTAGCCATTGATTATACACCAAGTATGGAATGTATGCGTGAGATTATTTTTCAATAAAAATATTTTTTAAAAATTGCTCCTGTTGAAAAAAAAATCTTATTACATGTGTATGTGTGTGTGTGCATTAAATTCCCTAGCACAGTTCCCGAAAGGATTAATCCATTAACAATGAACACCGTTGGCATCCAGAATGTGTTTCCAATTTTCATTTTTCTCTAAAATTAACTAGAAAAAAATAAAAAATAAATAAAATTAACAATAATTCCTTAGAGTACTGAATGATTCCATGTAAGGAGTGGGAAATGGAATTTAAAACAGCCATGAGTATTCAAGTGGAGACTGAAATATCTTGTGGTACAAGAGAGGAAAGGATGCTATCAAAGAGTACTACAGTCTTGTCAAAAGGACTCAAGATTTATAGTGAGTAGGCCACCATAGACAAATATGGGACAATTTCATAATAACTGCAGTGAATCAAAACACATCAAATATATTTAAATACATGAGTTCATAAAGATAAAAGAAAACACTTTGTTGGTCACCTGTTAATGACACTGGGAAACCAACTCATTATTTTGAAAATTGTAAATAAAGGAAAAGGATTAACTGACTTTGTTATAACCAAATAGAGGAGAGTAATGCTTTACATAATATTCTAAGTAATAAATGAAGGAATAATAGAAGTTTTGAATCCTGTTTTGCAAGCCCTAATAAATTATTGGATCTAAACAATAATCATATTTTCTAATAAAGAGAGAGAAAAGAGATATCTCTTTTGGCTGATAAGAGATATTATAAAATATAAACCAGATATTATAGACATATACAATATCACCTTTTATACTATGGTCTTGCCAAAAACATCAAGCCTAAATCTGGTAAATTTGCTAGATATATAAATGGATGGATAAATTGATGTTCATGATACCATTAACTACTGTAATATTTGAAATTTTCTATAATAGAAATTTTTTTAATTTTTAAAATACTTTAAAAAGGAGGAAGAAGGCCAAAAATAAAGCATTTCATAATCCACTTTTATGTAATTATTTTATTTTAAACTTTTTGGGACTGTTTAAAATATAGATATTTTTTATAATAGGATAACAATTCCCAAAAACTTTCCAGAAAAAAACATTGCCATATTCGATTCCTTGTGCCTACCCACACATATACAAAAAAAAGAAAAAAACAAAAACATTGCCACAGGAGCAAAACAAAACATCAATACTATGCAGAGTACTGGAGCAGCTTCCCCGTTCTGCCAGAAAATCACATGAGTTCAAAGTGGGACCTTTGTTTTCAGTTTATAATAATGATTCTCATGCTACATCTTATCTTCAGGGCCAGAAAAGAAAAATGTGTATTTCAGTGGGTGGGCTAGCATGTGGAACCGACTATAGTTACAGAGATAAAAGAGTAAATGTAGAAGAATGCAGAAAAATTTCTTTCTAGTTTCTAATTCTTTACTATAGCTAACTCAAATATATGAGAACTAGGGTTGTCCAGCTCTTCCAATACAATCTCTGGACAAGGGTCGTACTTATACCTTTACGACTCTGAAGTACTGCTTTAATTTTACAGAAAGGGTAAAGTGGTGCAACAGAAAAGGAATGAAATAATGACTAACTCTCTTGAGTTTCTTAAATACACAAGAGGTAAGCAGCTAAGTTGCAATGAAAGGATATGAGTGGGAAGTTTGTGACCCATGAAGTTGATATTGCAGGAAACTTGAATGAAAAGTTGAAAGGCTTTATGATTAGGCCAGACTAGATATATAGTGAGGCAATTAGTATTATTCATTGCTGCCAAGGCATCAGGCCAACATGAATTACAACCCAAACTGAATGAAGCAGAACAGAAAATAAAAAAGCCTTTAATGAAAATGTTGGAGAACTCACAAGGGATGGGGAAAGTGCCAAATAACTGGAAGATGGCTAAGTAAACTAAAAGGTCTATTCTCCCATCAATGCATAAGGGATTTACAAGTTTAACTCTCATTGCTGTTAATAGGAGTTCCATGTGTGATCCAAGGGTGTATTCAGGGAGAAAATGCATCTATTAGTGTCTCGATTGGCCTCTCTTGAGCCAACACTGGCAAATGCTCCAAACTGTGTGGTAGTTTGGTGACAGGGACTAACGGGGGGCTAGAATGAAAACCACCAGCTCGGCTTCACCTTGTAATCCTCTGATAGTACAAGATCCCTTATCAGCAGAGAGTAAAATATATTCTATGCAACCTTTCAAAATGTTCAATTTGGAAACATTTGGAAATTAACTTTCAACAAATTAAAGTAAAAGTGAAAAGGCAGAGGTTTCTATTCATTTGGAAAGTCTGCCTTTAGAAAATAAAAGCATATTTCTAAATTATTTTCTACGTGAAAAGAACTATTGTGTTAATTAATATAACAGCTATCATAGCCCCTACTAAGTACCAGATGTATCAGATGCTTTACCAAAGAGTCTATTTCATCATTACGACTAGTCTACGTAGTGGGTAGTATTTCTACTTCACAGATAAGGAAATTGAAAGTGAGACATTAAGAGACTTCCTGGGATCAGCCAGCTTGACAGTGGCAGACTCAAACCCAGGTGTATCTATCTCAAAAGTCCATCATCTTTCCCTGATACCTCACCGCCTACCTGCTATAAAACAGTAATTTCAGTCCAATAAATCACTTTGACTTAACATAGTTCATTCTCAATCCAATGTGAGTTGAGAGGCATTGAATATTCTCTTTTTATAGGTGATTGAATTTCCTCTTAAATTTATGTTTGCATACTGTCATAGACAGAATAAAATTACTTTTTGTTAATAGTACTACCCAAAAAATGGGAAAAAAGTGATAAAATGATTTTTTAAGTAAATATGTTAGTATTTTTATCCTAGGAACACAAAGAACCTTTATTGAGCAAACATTTATGGAATCTATTATGTGTCAAGGTCTACACACGACTCAATACAAAGACAAAATGCAGTCCCTCCAAGGTCAGGGGCCCTATTTGGGTGTGAGTGAGGGACTATGTTCCCCTGGCCTTGAGACCCCTGTGTGCTGAGTGTCAATGACCTTTGGGACCCCACATGCAAGTCCCTACTGAGCAACTACGCATTGTCCAGGTGCTGGGTTTGGTTCTGGCTCGTGGGGTACCTGAAATCACATGTGTGGGTGTGGGCACACTGTGGGTCTCGGTGGCCCCCTAGCTGCACAGACAGCCCCTTTCTGGTCCAAAGCCATTGATGCAAGCTTCTCTGGAATCTTTTGCCACAATCCCAAGGCAAAACCCAAGGTCCAAGGCCATTTCCATAGAGCACACAATTTCCCTTTCTATAGGAATTTTTGTTGTTATTTTTAGCCAGCATCACCCCAGAGGCCACATTTCATATTTCCCAGGTCACTACACTGAAGTATTACATTTGTATAGCACCCAGTCTGGCCTTAGCTTACTCAGATGAGAAGTTGTATGTATTTTACATGGCTTAGAGTCTATATTTTAATGTTGTCCTATGCAAAAAGAAAAAGATTAACAAATTTGTAAATTTTATTGTTTTAACATGTATGCATATTTAGTGATGTTTACATTTTGAAATAAAATTTGATTCATTTAAAAAAAATGCAGTCCATGCTCTCAAGAAGATCAGTCAAGTCTACAATGAGAAAGAAATGTAATCAACTCATTAAAATACAGTCTGCTATATAACACAGAATAAGTGACTATAGTGCCGTGGGTACACATTCTGCCATTTGTGACTGTTGATTTCTTAACATAATTAGCAATTTTTTACTGCTCTAATTCACTATTTTATAACACATTTTATCAAAGATTTCAGCAAAGCTCTACTCAAGGGTCAATAATATTTTAATGTTTTATAGCAAAATATTCCTTCTCCAAATTCCTCTAAAGTATCTACATGACAAGAATCATTATATTCAAAATGCTAGAGGAGAAATAATGGGAACTTATATATTACTCAGAAGTGAAGCCCAGTATCATACTTCACTTCTTCCAATATAAAACCAATTTTTCTGCAAAAATCTTAATCCGAAGTAATATAGATTTTAAAGACTCCTCAAATGAGCTCAATTCCTCAAGAGCTAGTTTGAACAGGGTCTGTCAAATAGTTTGAACAATCTTAGTTCAACTAAACAGCAAAACAATTTCTGAAACCATAGGTAGGTGCTGGATACTGCTTTCATTTGAGTTAATTAAAAATATTTGATCCACTATGGTGCATCTCAGTGTAAGATCTTTAAAAGAAAAGAATCGATTAATCCATGCAAGTTTTAGACGACACCTAATCTAAATGCCAGAGTTTGTGGCCAGATTTAATCAAACTCTGGCTATTATTTATTGACTTATCAAGAAAAAATTGTTTTGTTTTTATTTTCTTCTACAAAGGTGTTTGAATAATGCTTTCAAAAAGCTAGCATCAATTCCCATTATATAACATATTAAATTTTGTGCACACTAGGTAGAAATGGACAAAGTTAGAAAGATTTATGCTATTTAAAATACTAAAAATGAAGAGAACTGGCAAGTCAGATTTTATGGGGAGGGGACAATAAATTTGATCTCTTGTTTTCCTAATGCCTGCTACTTGGGAATGATGAAGGCAAATCAAGCAAATCCTACAGAATTTTACATAAATCCTACACAGCCTCTCCTCACTGGGTTAACCTACAATACCATGACTAGCCTTAGGGATAAGCTAAGGAGACACCTTCTATGCAGTGTGAGTTTAGGGAGGCAAAGACTCAAGGCCCAAAATATCTCCTTCCCACTCCCTCTGTTGATTCCTGAAGAGAGTATTTAATCTTTTTAGTTCAGTGGTTTTCAACCTTAGTTAATCATTAGAATTACCTTGGACACTTTTAAACACCACTGCCCTGGCTTCAGTCCCAGAGATTTGTCTTTTAACCTGGGCATCTGTATTTTCTTAAAATACCACAGATGATTCTAATGGGCAGCCATGGTTGAGAATCAGTAGTAGGATATATAAGAACGTTTGAGTAGGTACCAGAAAAAGCAAGAAGATTCGAGATAACTGGGAAAGGACTAGAGAAGCAGTATAGTAAGTAGAGACTATTTAAAGAGGCTAGGGCAGTCAAAAATACGATTATAATTTTGCCTTTGGCCAACAATATAAACCTACAACTTGTTCAGAGAAACAATGTTGGGGTGGTGGAAGAAAAAGCAGTGCTGTAGGAAGAAATTCATAAAGATCTAGTTTCAAATCATATTACCACCACAGACTAAGAAATGAGTTTTGCAGGGTTTCTCTTCTCAAGCAGGCTCAATGAGATATTCCATAATAAGGCATGAACTAAGTTTTTAAAAAAAATTAACACAGAAGTATTCACTCTCTTTTATAGTCATCTTAATTTAAAGTTTAGATACAAAATAAAAGACCATTCATAAAAATACATGCACATTTTTTAAATATAGGGGAAGAAAACATTTCTGTGTGCACATAGAAATATTTAATTGAAAATTCTAAAAATAAGCCATATAAGAAAAAAAGAAATACTGTTATTGCTATTTTTCTTTTTTTACATGCATTATTTGTTTCCCTTTGTGTACATATATGTCCTTTTTTAAGAAAAAGTAATTTGGAAAATACTTTATATTTTGAGAATAACAATAATGGAGCCTATAAAATATAGGATCCAACTTTAAAGTTAAAACTATTTTAAAAACAATCTCTAAGCTTACATATTCAGTGTTTAAGGTATTTAAATAGAACCATATGTTCTTTATAAGCATTTTAGTCAATCTTTTGTTTCAATAAAACATTTTAAAAACTATTAAAAGTTTCATTTTAACAATGTCAAAGACTAGTATGAGTAACATTCAGAGGTCATAACCACAATTATTGGCCAAATAAGGGACTAGAAGATTCCACATGAATTTAACAAGTTTCTGATTAATTCTACTAATACTGTCCTTTTTTTAAAAATGGGCAGTTTTATTAGTGAAAATGCTTTTTTTCTCATTCAAAATAATAATTCTATTTTACCAATTATCTTTATTTCTGTTGTACAAAGAAAGTTATGACAAAAATATCTGAAGTATCAATAATTTTGAACAAAATCTGAAACCATTTCAGTTCATTATCTATAAAACAAGCTTATATAGCTTAAATTGTTTTTAATTCTGAAACAGTTCCCCTTATTGAAAACAACCATAAGAAAAATAAAGAGGAAATGTTTGGCAGACTCAGAAAATTCATACTACCCTATTGTTCCATTTAGAAGAAATAATGAATATAGTACACCTGAAATAAAAGCCTAATTCCTTTTTGAAAAACGCAAAGCAAATTATCATTTGTTTTGTTCATATTCACATCCTTTAATGAACTAAAGTTCTAAATGACCCATTGAAGATTTACTTACCTTCTTCATACTGCTTTTTGTAGTCCTGAAAAAGTAGTTATCATCTCATCTATCTTAATATTCACTGCTACCACTAATAATAGTCATTACTCTGAAACCAGGTTGCCTGAGTTTGAATCCTGGCTCAACTACTATTTACAGTGTCTCCTTAGGCAAATTACTTAACCTCTCTATACTTCAGATACTTCATTTGAAAGATAGGAATAATAATAGCATCTATCTGACAGGATGGTTAAGAGGATTAAATTAGTTAATATATGTGAAAAAGAAAATTAGAACAGTGACATAAAGCAAGTATTCGGTAAGTGTTCATTATTAATATTTTCACTATAATATTTTTGGTATTCCAAATAAATATCATGGAATTTATTTCTTTCGGAGTTGCCACGGTGTCTGAAATACTATCTTTGCTTGTTTTTTAAACCTGAATATTAATTGACTTTTATATACTTGATTTGAATTTCTAATCCATTTTATGACAAACTAAACCCAAGTGCATTGTTTTGAGATAAGGATTGGATGCCTGATAATAACAGTTTAACAGAGGCAGATTTTAAAACTATAAAACCAAAGTGCTAAAGGGATTCTAGAAAGCCATCTCCATTTCCTCCATCTCTACCCATATCTACCCCACCATGACACCCTTATATCCGGCTGCTTAACATTTAATCCTTACAAGATTAATGACACTCTGTTGAACTTCTAAATACTTCAATGAAAGTAGATTCCATGACCTCCTGATTAAAATTTTGAGACAGTAATATATTGATGAAAGCATGGTTTTAGACAAAGCAAATCTGGGATTAAATTCTTGCTTTAACCTTTACTAGGTGTGGAACCTATTTTAGAATAAGCAAAAAAGTCATTGGTGATACAATTCATTTAACAATAAATACTGGTGTTTTTAAGATTCACCAGTAAATTTATTTTTGAATCTAATAGAAAATTGTTTTTGAGTCTTATTTTGACTTCAAATTAAAGATTTTGTGATAAGGAATAAATTTGTTAAAGCCAACATTTGCAATGTGCTTTTCAGACCTCTTCATTATAGATCAGCAGATGGCAATTAGTATTTAGAGGTAGTCCATGAAATTTTAAAAGGTTCTTAGATTATTACCAGCTAAGAAAGAGTGCATTGAAACCAAACTAAGTGGGGAATTATCTGTTTGCTTGTTTTTGTGTAAGTCCCTGTGATTTATTCCAGTGAGACCAATAAGCAGAGAGAATGAAGTTAAAAAGGCAGAAGGCCAAAGTGTCACAAATGCTGTTAAAGCATTCGATAAAAGCTATCCACTTGAGGTTCGTTGCAACACATTGGGAAAAAAATTATCTTCCCATATTTAGACACAAACCAAACCCCCTGGAAAAGATGTGATGCTGTTATACAACAACACACAAAACCATATTTACTTTATCTGCTACCTATGTGGCCTATAGTGTTAGTAAGAAACCTGATTTGATGTACATGATATAACGTTTGGAAGCTGTTCTGATTATTCTAGCCTAATTAGCACAATGTCTGGTAAAAATCAGCAAACAGCACAATCCCTCAGTTTGGTTCTAAAAACTAAGTCTTAAATCTCCAAAATATTTTTAAAACAAACAAACTAGGACAAATCTTTTTTTCTGGATTCATCTTTTTCAGAAATTTCCAAGATCCTTCCAGTCGATACATAAGATAGGGCACATATTGTCAAGGATAAGTTGTTAAAGTGCATATGAAATGTGCTTCTCAAAATATCGTTTACACATTTACCAGATGGTAAAATAAACATGTAAATTGTTATCAAGTATACACCAAGTTTGTATTAAAATTTTACGCACTGTAGGAAGGGTGTAAAAATTATCACATATTGTATTACTTGTTCACTTAATAGTTTATTAGCATTTCATAAATATTTTCTTTAAGAAAAATATTATTTAAATGGTCAGAGGATTCTTATGCTAAAAAAGCTACGAACTTCAGTAGCAAATATAGAATAACCATTTTATCTTATCCATTCATTAGTAGACGGTGGAAAGACCACTAAAAAATAAACAAAAATTTCAATTAAATTCATAGGTTAATATAGTTAGCTTTATACCTTTGTAAAATTTGGCATTAGGCAAGAAAGCTGATTTGATGAACATACACACTTTTATACTGAGGATTATCTAGAGTATTCCAGGCTATATAGAGCCTCTGCTCATCATTATTAATTACTATTATGATAACTTAAAATATTGATTAAAGACTATTAACAAAAAAGAAAATTAAATATCTGTAAAGTTTCTATCTTTTCCATTTGTCTGGAATCATACTTCATGGACAAAGTTTTTGACTCTCAGCTGGAGTACTTTATAGAACCTCCAGCCTCCTTTTGGATGTTAATCATAAGTTGCAATAGACAGCACTGGCATTAGTGGCTTTAGTCATCTGTCACATGCCCTAGCTCTCCTACTATGTGCCCAGGTCTATCTGCAGCATGCTCAAAAAAAGTGGAATTATATACAATACTATGACAGAATTTCTGGAATAAATCTACTTTCAGAATGAATCAACAAGTGAGTCACCAAACCTTCCTTCACATACCCCAGAAACACATGACTATTATAAAAAAAAAAAGAGAGAGTGTTATTATAATGATTTCTTTTTTAATTTTTTCACCAGAATAGCTATTCTGGCTAAGGAGATACCAGAATTCAGGAGCAGAGCTCAGAGAATCTGGCCCAAGTGTAAAATTTCTTTGAAGCCTCATGTTTTAAAAGAAATCCATAGAGAAATGTTCAATGAATCAGAACAGGAAAGTTATTTGAGGGTCTCAGAGGTAGTTTCATTTATTATTATGCTTTCCCAACTCACAGAAAATAATAAACTGTATCAAAATGAAGTTCAAAGACCTATATGCTTCAGTCAAGAAATCTGAAACCTAAAACCTTGGACCTTTAGAATTTCAGATACCAAATTCAGGACTTATTGTCTTCCTAGACTAGACTATTGATTAATTCATTGATCAAGCTGAGTTATTCACCTAGTGTCTTCTGAAAAGCAGAAGGACCAAGATCTAAATACCCTTGGAGGGTATCTCTGGAAGAACCGAAAAAGAGAGGACCAGTTGACCAGAAGTCCAGGTGTCTTACACTGCTTCAACAAAGCAGCTCTCTATTAACCTGCTTTATATTCTGCTTATCAATGCATTTTGAAAAAGAGTTCAATTGCTAAAAATTTTTACAGTCTAAAAACTACCACCCTCCTTGGAAACAGATAGACTAAAAATTCATGATCTTGGGTTAGTGCTTCTTTCTAATAAATGCATCATCTTAAATATTAATTAGCCTCTGTTCCCTTCAGTTCATCTACCAGTCAAGAGTGTAGTGCAGAGTATGCGGTGACAGAAAAAAAAAATTATTTGATAACAAGTTTAAAAAGTGACTTTTTTAGATTAAAAAGAAAATGTATAAGAAATAAGTTACAATGAAGTTATTTAAGGCAAATCAATAATTTGCTTACAACTTGAAAAGGAAAAAGAGAAGTAGGTATTAAGTAAATTCTACTCAGTGATGTCTTTTGATTCATGTATGTAACAATTCTATCAGATTATTTGTGCCATTCTTTTTTATCTTATATTGACAGCTTGTCTAAGGACAGATTTAATGTCCTGTAATAGGTGGTTGGCTAATAAACTGATAAAACTTGTATAGCACTTTCCAATATGCAAAGTGTTAACATACATATTACTTAATCAAATAGAACAAATGTTCACTTTTATTAATAAAAAGAAATCATACAAATTCTACATTCTACCTTCAAATTTTCAGCTTGTTTTAAAGTGAAAATAGCCTGTTTTTCTCACAAATCTTAAAGTAAAATTAATAATCTATCAAGGCACATCAAAACATTCCTGTGAGTTTTCTCTTATACTGCTATACCATCCCATATCCCAGGATTATATGTACCCCAGCATTGTGCTCCCTACATAGTGGATAACTTCTTATCTGAATTGCGAATTTCTAATTTTATGAATACAATCAGAATTTTAATCATGTCAAGACTGAACAAATTCTCATATACTTATGGAGTAACTATAAATTGGTACAGTTTTTAACCCAGAAATTCTACTTTCCTGAGATATTTAAAAGAAATATAAAAGGATAAGTGTACAATGTGGCATCTTTTAACAACAGCAAAACCCTAGAGATAACTAAATGTACAGCTAAAAGGGAGTGGTCAAATGAGGTATGGTTTATCCATACGATGAAATATTAAAGATGTTTAAAAGAATTAGATTAATACATACTGAAAAATATATAACCTAAGTAATACTGTACACATAGTTATTATAATGGCATTCACAGTAGACATCCAATTAAATTTAATTAGATGGAATCATTCCCATTTGAACAGAGGCCTAATGTGTCTTACACTAATACTCAAGGTGTTCTATTATATATGGCATCTGGCCCTGATAACCTTACCTTTCTCTTACCTTCTCTATGTGTTCTATTTCCCAAAGAATAAAACTAGCACATATTTCCAAAATAGATGTCTGCATTTCTACCTCCTAAACTTTGCTTGTGACCTTTTTTATTTTCTGGCATAATAATTTTCCACTCTCATTTCTTTTAAGTCCAGGCCCAACAATTATCACCTCCATAAAGCCTTCCCTGATTCCTTCAGCCAGTCATAATCTTTCCCTTCCTATAGTCCCAAAGGATTTTACCTGTATTTCTCTTCTAGAATTCGCCACTCACCACTTTTGTGCTTGTAATACCGTTTTTTCCACAAATTATGAAGAGAGAATCCATATTTGTATCATGCTATTATCTCCATGATGCCATACTAAGCAATCAACAAATACTTGCTAAATTAAAATAATCAGATAAAGATAGAAAGTTCTTGTTAAATCAATTTACCTTAGATAAAGGATCCCCAAACTTTCAAGAGGAGATACTCTTCATTTCTCAAAGTTCTGAGCTTAAGAGACAGGTGGAGAGACAGAAAGGAAACTCATGTAAAACACAGAAACCTTAAGTAGAGACATGAAATGGAGTTACTTTTCTCTCAATTAGCAATCCACAAGGTAAAAAGAGTCATTTGGTAGGACACTTTGGAGATCCATCCAGGGGATTTTTGAACTAATGGCAGTGAAATCTCAAACTTTGGTTCAGATATGCATATCTTATAAAGTTCACCTTGGTAAGTACATATTCACTGGTATTTCTATTAAATGAATTATTACACTGTTGCTTTTCAGTTTACAATAAAAATAAACTACAAACCTTTACCTTAATTGTAATTTGACTGCAAAAAAAGCAAGGATAAGTAAAATCCATTAGTCCAAAGATTTTATTTTAGAAAATACCTAATTCCTTCTTCTTGCCAAATTACATTCACTGAATAACAGATTTCATTTTCACCATTAATTTCCCTTTTTTGTTATCTAGTAAAGAAAAAAGCGGTAAAAGTAAAATTGACTATTATTTCTAGAAGTTTGTTAGTTGAACAAAGAAGTATAATATATACTTTTATTATATTATATTTTTTTATTTCTTATATTACAAGAAACTTAGGACTTAAAAAATTCTAAGACAATTACAATTTACCCTATTAAAAGGTTCAATAAAGTATGATTAGGATAATGAAATCTAATTTCAAAAAAATATGTAAAATCCAAAAACAAGGAGTAAACTAAAAACTGCACTTGTTCCATTTTCCCTTTACCAATATTTCAATCTGGGAACATTTCTAAATTTAGGAATGAGCTATAATAAGCCATGGTCATATGACTGCCTAGTTTCCTGAACATTAATAAATACTTAATTCCAACACAGATGATATATTGCATTTGGAGAGGTGATTAGCAGGGAATGTAAAGAATAAGTAGAATCAGTAACTTTAACTTTTCTTGTTGGTTCTCTTCTACTTTTTTTTCTTTTGTATGCTGTATTATGGGGGTCACATTTCATTAGTTTTCCATGTGACTATCCCATTATTGCAGCACCATTTGCTGATTTGGGGAGCGGGGACCATTACACTGGTCAGGAATCGAGCCTGGGTGTCCTATATGGCAGAATTCTACAACGGAACTACCCTTGCACTCCTGGTTCTCTTCTATTTTTAAATCTCAGAACATGCAGATTTCTAGGGATGGAACAAACTGAATTGTTTGCACATAATAAAAAAATAAACAAAAATTTTAAAATCTGACTTTTCAAATATTTTAATCACAGCAAATTTCAAACTATATTTTTCCAAACTTTTTCCTTTTAACCTTTATACCATTTTGAGTCCTAGAGCTGGTCAACTTTCATATTCTAAATTATATTTCTCAGCAAATAAACATATCTCCATTTCCTCCTACCCCACAGTTATGGTTATAAAGCTTGAGCATATAAATATTATATTAAACATAAACACAGCCAATTAACAGTAACTTACTTATTATTCTTAGGGATAATAATAGCAAATATAACCCTCCACATTTTAGTGAATTCTAAATTTGAACAAAACTAAAATGCAAAGGTTCTATGACTTTCAACTGCAATACACTGAATACAATAACTTCTCAAATATGTAAATTAATTTGTGACTCAGTTTGCTGGGTGATGCTCACATCATGACTCAGATGGATGCAACCACTTATAAATGAATGAGGTTGGGAGGTTGCCAGGGACAATGAAACTATATGAGTAAGTAAGCTGCTTGTATTTGGCCTATACTGAGGGGAAGAAACTTTTCCATCTGACATATTTAGAGGTAATCCCTCTATAACTGAATTGAAATAGAGTATCCTGTTGCCGTTGCTGTGCTCACTTCCCACCCTTAGAATTCTGCATTTGTTCCATGGATTAGGACTATTCTGGATAATCTGGCATTTATTCTTCTGAGAATGACATCAGATGTCAAACATTCAGTACTTCCAGACAACCTTCCAATTTCAGTCTATCCAGATAAAGGCTACCTTATGGATGATTGTAGAGTTTCCAAAGACAACACTAATCACCATGTTTAATCATGATAAACTGGAGGAGGAGTACAAATGCTTCTTCTATGCAGAAAATGAAAAGACAGTGTTCTTCGGGTCGCTTTCCTCCTATAGTCAAGGGGATAGACTGCCTGTTCTAAAATGCGGCCATAATCTCACAGTGTTTAAAAAAAATAGAAAGTTATTTGAAAATAGCTATTTAAAAATCGAATAAATATAAGCAATGGGGGAGATAAAGGGTAAAAATTGGGTAGATCGAAATGATTTTGAATCAGTGAGAGGGAGGGGTAAGGGGTATGGGAGGTATGAGTTCTTTTTTTCATTTCTTTTCCTAGAGTGATGCAGATGTTCTAAAAATGGTCATGGTAAGGAATACACAACTATGCAATGATACCGTGAGCTGTAGATTATATAATTTGGTTGGACGGTACATGTGTGTATATTTCTCAAAAAAAATATTTTTTTATAAATCTATGTACTTGTTTTTTTAAGAAAGTTACCATTACCAGGGTCCCTAGGCATGAAATTATAATGGAAACATACAGTTTACAATATACAACCAAACTCAAAAGAACAGACATAAACTCTTTACCTTCTCCATGACAAATTAAAAAAATCAAACAAAAACCTAGAGGAGTGGTTCCCAGACTTTGTCCCATATTGTAATCTCCTGCAAATCTTTTTAAAGTGCCAATGCCTAGCTCTCATCACCAGGCACTCTGATTTAATTAGTTTAGATTTCAAATCTGGACAGCAGAATTTTTTAAAGCTCCCCTGGCATGAAGTCGCTGACCTAGAGGATATGAGGAAGTTGCTATCCTCTTTCCTCCATCCAGCTAAGCCTTGGTGTCAAAAAGGGGAGGGAAGCCACTCATGCAAAGAACCACACCAACAAGTATAGACCTGCTTATCCCTAAGACTAGAAATGATTGTGATTTTCAATAAATCAATATGCTTGGAGTAAGTATGTGTATGTGTGCATGGGAAAAAGAAAAAGAGAGTCTGGGGAAGGCAGGCTGTAGAAATGCAAATACCAAAAAAATAAATATGGCATCCCAAACAGAAACCTTAAAGACAAATTTAAAAAGAGAGAGAGAGAGAAAAGATTGTAAAGTGTCTCAATCTTCACATCCTAACACCTTTTACACCTTACACTTAAATAGGTAAAGAAGCGATATGCTTTATTTTGCCAGGATGTACTTCCTAGCTCTCTAAAAAAGAAATATTAAACTGAGAACATTCTGGGCTAGTCAAGATTACAGTATCTCTATGGCAATGTTTTTCAAACTTCAAGTCACTGTCCGTTAGAGAATCATGAAATAAATTTAGTAGGTTGTAAACAATTTTCTTTTCAGTAAAACTGAACACAAAATTCAAAATAGTGGAGCGTATCAGATGTGGTAAAGGTAAATATTACTTTTGAAACATGCATGTGTGCATGAGTGTGTTTTTCTCTATTACTGCGAGTTCCAGTTAAAAAAAAACTTTGAGAGCCACTGTTCTACATGTAGTTCTACCCTAGCTCAGAACATTTGGGCTGGAACTGCATAGGAAGTCAGAGGTTTAAAAAAAATGGACAGTTCTTTGGAGCTAGAAGATACTTGGAAGACTTCATTATAATGTCATTTTATATATGAGGGTAGTGAAAATCAGAGAAAGTCAACATCTTATTTGTGTCCACTATGCTTTCTACTAAACCATACATAGCAGTCAGGCTCCTTTGAGATTTTTATTTTCAAAGCAAAGTTAATACAGGTATCATACACACTAAATTGCCGAAGTACCAACTGCAAATTGTCAGTCACATTATACGAACATTTCTTTGGCATGGTGGCATTTTAATCAATCACTTACTCAAATGGACATTATGTTGTGTGTAAGTTAAGTTATAATAAATTTAAAGGCTTTTGATCCTAGTGTGTTAGGAAGTAGAGAATTATTCTCATAGATAAGAGATTGTTAAAAGTCTGTTTTTCAGACTCCAAAAGGAGGTACTCAAAGAGTAGTCATGACAGAATCTAGGGCAACAGAATGCAAAGAGAGTCAAAGATCCCTCGCTTGCTTTTCTTGATTTTTATGTTCTTGCCCTCTAGACTCGTGATGCTATTACACACACACACATGCATTTTGAAATAGAACTTCAGAGCAAAATGAATTGAAAATGAAACTCAAATCTGTGCAGTTTTAAAGTTTAAATTCAAAAACAAGGAATTTCCTAAAGAAATGGTGATCTAAGTAGCACTGGTCTCAGGATCTACATGATCTGAATCCCTTACGTTTGGTGCTTTATCTTTTTGTGGCTATGTAGGAAAAAGGCTGGTTGTGATATCTTTAGTTAAGAAGATACAATACATGCAACTGGATAGTCATAAAAATTTTTCCTTCTTAATGTTGTCGACATGTATAATTCATACTGTAATCTCCTCAAGCAGTTAAATTAACTGAGAAATATAGATTTTTAAATTCATTTTAATCTTCATCATGTTAAACTCAGGTTAAGAGTATGGAGAACATGAGTTGGTATTGGGTGGCTCAAGGAAGAACTAACAGAAAAAGCCAGAATTTCAATTAAAATATTTCAGGCTGCAGGTAAAAGCTGTAAGGTGATGGGTTGAAGTCATATGTTAAGAAAAATAGTACTATATCCTTTCTCCTACCACACTGTTCCATACCACATGTTTAGCAAGTTTCTTACGAGTGGTTTTTGAAGATCCACCCTACAAAAAGCAAATCTATAGAAATCTATAACAAATAAATAAACGAGCAAGCAAGCAGAGATCCATGAAAGAAATATGGAAGATGGAGGGGAAAGTGAAGGAGTTGCAGAATCTGTGATTCTGAACCACCCAGAGGGCTAATTATTATTTAAAATAGCTAAGAGAATAAAGATGAGCTTTAAATAAGGCCACTCCATTTTGCTAAGAGTCACTGATGACTTTAGTAAGAAAGATTTTAATGTCCCTGTAAATGAAGAACCTGAATTGAAAAGGATCAAAGAAAGCATTGAAAGATGCGTCTTGAGTACAAAAGAGAGCAGGGATAAATGAAGTGCCTCGCATAGCTAAAGATGTTATATATAAAGAACACAAACACCATAAGAGACAAAAATAGTAAGTTGTCCTTTCACAAATACAAAAAAAAAACCAAGATAATAAGATAAAGTTAATTTTGAGAGATGAAATTATTATAGTAGTATATAGGAACAAAGCACAAAATAAAAAAAAAAAATGCAGGCGGGGTTAAATAAAGACACATTGTATCTGATGTTTGGCCTGAAAATTTTACAACCACTTTTGGGGAAAGCATGGAAGTTCTGACCTGAAATAAACAAACTGATGAATCAGACATAGATTATATAAAGATTCAGGTTCAGGGTGGTAGCGTGAGAAAAAAGATTAAAAAAAAAGTTGTTGGCAAGAGAGTCAACAAGGGCAAAATGAGTGTCGAGAGAGACAGCAGAATTGGAGGAGGAAAGAACAAATTTGTTGAGGAGGAAGTCAGTATGTTTCTTTGACTTTCTCCACAGGAACAAAGCAAAATAAGGGGATGATTCCCAAAGGTGAGTGAACTCTAAGAATTAATAAGAATGAAGCCATTTTAAAAATAGCAAATAAAGACAGAGGTAGAAAAAAAGACTTTATTTGAACAAAATATACAGCATTCAATGATAAGTAAACTATGCAAGGATAAGTCCTTATTATCGCTTCTGTTTCTTATCTCCAAAATTATAAATGTTTAATTCAAGTATTAGCCACCTTTGTAACATTTTTAATTAGAAATAATGCTTTGGCCTTCAGTAAATTCCCAGTTGAGCAAGCCATTTAAAATCAGAGAAATCTACAGGACGACTGAAAATTTTTCATAAAATGTCAGTGTTGAATGCAGATATTCTAAACTGAATCTATGTATCACGCATTTATATGTTATTCATTGAGTTTCAAGGATATTAAACTTAAAAAGTGTGGTTGCTTAATTAAAATATTGTAAATACAAAGATTAAACTAACTAAGAAAGTTATAGTTCCACAAAACAGTCTATAATTTGACCACATTATAAAGGAGAAGAAATGATTTTGCTAATTCACATATTAAATACAATCAAAGAAAATATTATCTTCTAATGTATAGGGAGAAAAACACATCCTGGAACTCTAAAAAGAATAATTGTTGATAGAAGCTGGCAAATGTTTGAATGCTCATGGGTGTGCATATCACTATTCAAAGATCTTTTAAACACACACACACAATTGAAACACATATTTGCAGTAGTAGCGCCTTAAAAGGCAACCTTACATGTAGCCACAAATGCCAGCCTGCAGGCAGTGACATTGGACCTAGGAACTATGTGGCCTGTATAGTGTGCAGTGAAGTGCAGTGCTCTACTTGTTTGCAATGGTTTTATTTTCGACTAGTTTTTATCACACTTGGCATGAACAAGGGAACATGTGCTTTGCTAAATTTGAACTTTTAAGATGAAACTGAATTAACTGAGAACCAAAAAATTGGTTCTGAATTTTCCTAAGATTGAAAAAATGCCTTCCCCTTCATACTAGGAATCACAAAATAAATGACAAATACATCTCTAAAGTTGAAATGTTAGCTAGGAAGATCTTGTGGTTTGAGAACAACAATGTTGACTTTTTCTTTTTTTGGAACTTAAAAAGAAAGATTGTAATGAAGAGGCTTTTTCACATACAGTATACTTCTGATAACATGGAGAGATGTACTAGACCTAAACCTAAATAAACCTAATATGAGCACTAATACTACTATAAGCAAGATTTGCTTTGTTATATTTTGCAGCCAAGAAGCTTAATTAATTTGCCATTTCTTAACACTTACTATAACCATCAAAATAGAATCAAACCTTGCACAAAACTTAGAGTTAGTCCTATAGACTTTTGCCAGTTTTTTCCTTTAGTGTTGGAATAAAATATATTGGCTAAAATGACCAGAGGCACATCCCTAGATGTTCTCCCCTCCAAAACTCCCTGTTCCTCCCATAAAAGGTATTCCATGATACCCAAGCATAAATTCTTTGTATGTAAAATGAGTTTCCTGTTATGCAGATGTCATTTTTAAAGAGCTGAAATCCAAAACAATTTAAATATAAAATTCACATTATAAATCACAGGATATGTTTATAAGGAACCTAGTGATAAGTAATAGGTCAAACAACCTGAAGAAATCAGCTTGTGGCACACGCTTCATTGCATTAATAATGTCACAGTTAGTATGTTTATTAAATTAAATACTACCAGCAAGGGACTTCTAGATGCCATGTTCCCAATACTAGAATACATATTTATTTCAGAGTTAGCATAGTAAGAGGGGGAGCTATCACTACAAGGACTATTAAGCCAGGTTTTTTTTTTTCCATTGCTTTAATGGAACTATTCAAATCAAATTTTTCACGCCATGCCTTGAACACCACTGCAAACCATACTGTGGGTGTAAAATACATGCAAGGCAGATATAATCAGCTCAGATGAGACCAGTGACTTGTACACCATCAAGTTTACTTTATTGTGAAAGCAGTGGGATTTTCTTTCAAGTGAATATATTTTTAAATGTGTTGCAACCTAACATACAAACTGAAGGCATCCAAATTTCAAAGCAACTGAGTTAAATCAAGTATACCACAATACCTAAAATCCTGCTTAGCTCATCTATCTTCCCTGATAGACTCCTTACCTTGTTCTGGCAAAAGAAAATCTGACTGTCCAAAAGTAAATCTTGCACTCAGATTGTAACTTCAATAAATTACATAGATACAAGCTGCTTAAAAGTCTCAGCTACCTTTTAAAATCTGGTTTCATTGATATAAGGCTAAAATGTTAGTCTTTCAAATATTAAAAATTAGCTAAGCAATTGCCAATATAACAGAGTAAATTAAATAATTTAAAAATTGTATGCTTATTCCTAGACTTTAAAGTGCTGGCTGACTTCTTAAGCTGGTGTGTAAAAAAATAATTGTTGCTATTTCTTTAGGTGGTGGGTCTGGATTGGTTTGTTTTCACACAGGATAATGGGTTCTCCGTTTTTTACCTTCCTCATAGCTAAAATGTCTTCATGATAAAATGATTCACATATACACACACACAAAAAAAATGAGGCTGCACCTAAAGAGAGCTAAACATTCTATAAAATTGCTTATGAACTCATCACCCAAATATCGCTTTGGAGCGTTTTAAATTCTCCGGGAATATAAATGCTCTCTATTCAACAAACGCTTTTGTTCCTAGACTGCACTCTAAAACAGAAAGTAGAACAACCTTTAAAGCTTCAGAGCTGAAAAGATAAATATTTAACATCACAAAGAAAAGATGGGGTACAGTTTTTGCAGTGCTAT
The DNA here is from genome assembly GCF_023851605.1 of Tamandua tetradactyla. NCBI lineage: Eukaryota > Metazoa > Chordata > Mammalia > Pilosa > Myrmecophagidae > Tamandua > Tamandua tetradactyla. The sequence goes on along the minus strand of NC_135329.1, from coordinate 132,267,371 downwards.
TTATAAGAAAATGTTACTGCAGGAAGTAAAGGGATTTAGAAAGTTCTCCACAGCCCTTAAGTGACTATATTTTAAAATCTTGGGTGATTGAAGTCGATCCTGAAGAGACAGAAACAACCTGATTTTTTAAAAGCAAACTATTCGGTAAATTTCTGCTAAACCTCAAAAGGCTCTTTCACTTCCTAAGCCCTAGTCAGTTGCGGGCCTGGCCCTGGTTGCCGCGTGCCAGGAGGCTGCGCTCTCCCGCCAGAGCCGAGGCTCCTCACCCCCAGTCAGAGCAGCTCCGAGAACCAATTGGATCCCGGCCCGAACCAATTGGATCCAGGCCTGGACTCTGGGCCTGGACTCCAGTCTAAACCCAGGCCTGGGTCCCAATCTGGACCCGGACCTGAACTCTCGGCCTGGATTCCGACCTGAAATCCCGGCCTGGATCCCCGATCTGGACCTTGACCTGGAAGCCGGCCTAGATCCCGACTTGGACCGGGCCCTGGAGCGGCGATCTGTACTCCGGCCTGGACCCGCAGCCGGCGCAGTCAGGGCGCCATCACTCGCCGGCCCGACAGGGAGGCAAGAGAACCAGGGCCCAGGCTCAGCAGCGGGCACCAGGCCTCCCAACCGCCCGGCGCCCGACCGAGTTCCAGCACTAACCCGTCCCCGCGGGTCGGGCCCGGGTAGCCGTACACCGGGAGGCTGCAGGCCTTTCCTTCCCCCGTGGAGGGGTCGGAGATTTCGGCCTTCCCTGCCCTGCTTGAAAGCGCCTGCCGCTAACCGTCCCAGCCCTCAACAGCAGCGCGCTCGGGTCCTGCCTCTCTCTAGTCTACACCGACGGGTGGCGTCTGCCTCGAGGATTAAGAACCCAAGGCGCAGCAGCTCTCCACCGAGCAGCAGCGCCTGCGGCTGTCGCGCTCGCCCTGAGCGGGTGGTGGGAAGTGAGCTAAGATGGCGCGGATCGCGAAGGGCTGGAAGGCGAGCAAGAATGAAGCGCTAGTCCCACGCTCGCCTTTTTTCTTCCTGTCTTTACCATTTTGAAAAGACATCATTGAAAACCATGTGAAGACATGTGCAGTGTAAGGGAGGAACCGCCATCCTACTCCATCCGTTCCCTGATCTCTTCCCTCACTCATCCTCCCAAAGATAAAAAGCAATTCGAATGCTAACCTGGGACGCCAACTTGGATCGCCACAGGCCCTCCTAAATCTAAACTCTCGGCTCGTTTGAACTGCAGCAGCTTCTCAGACACACTGATAGTGTCACTTCACTAGACACTAGACACCCAAGACTTCTTGGAAGCGAGGAAAAATTACCATGCTTTAAAGGGACAAGAAAGCACACTGCCTCCGAGAGGAGCTCGTAACTGCAAATTTACCTCACGCTGACTCAGTCCACACAGCAGATGGTGGCAGAGCTGCAAGGGAAACGACCTCCCCATTTTTTTAAAGTACTTCCTAATATCAGCTAACGCGCGTCTTTCAGTACAAGGCACCACGTTCCTGTGAAATCTATCCCCGGCTTCTAAGAGCATCGTTTACGCACATGACACGCACTCCTTTACTCACGGTGACTCTGCCCTCTGCGGCGGGCCGGCCGGGCGACGCGCGCTCTCGCAGTTAGGCCTCGGGTCGGGGAGAGCCTAGCGCGGCCCCCTGACGCCGCGTTCCGGGCCCCCACAACCCTGGGACCCCGGGTGCCGTCGAGTTCGCAAAACGTCCCCTCACCCTCAATCCCCAGGCGCCCCGGAGCCAGGTAACCCCCGTTCCCCGCGACTGCACGTGCGCCTGCTCCTCCGCCTGGCTGGGCGGCCGGATGGCAGCGAGCGCAGACCCGGTAGGTGATTACTTGGATGCAGTGCTCGACTTCACTCGCTACTCATGCACGGTATTTTGTACTTTTTGTCATCCTGTTTAGTTCTTAGGTGTGGGGAGGGAAAAAGAAAACACAAAGGAAAATCAGTTATCGCTTTTCTATGTGGCAGACAAAACTCCGCCGAACGCCGTCTAGTGGCGGAAGGCAAGCCCGTGTTTTTTCCCTCGTCTAATTTTCATTTTAATAGGAATTTTGAAGCCTCTTTATATCTGTCAAACTGCAAAGGGAACAATCTCTAGGTGGTCGTAAATTCTGTCCCGATAACCTGCGGCTGGCCCACACTAAGCAGGAAAGTTGGACCGTTTTCCACCTCCCTAGATCCCCTCACTTTGGAGACAAAAGTGCCCAAATCGCTTCTCCACAAGGTAAACACAGAGCCCTGCGAACTCCGAGACTATGGTGTAGCGACCCCAGGGCTGGAATAAACGCACTTCTGCATTTGTTCTCAAAGGATGGCGATCAGGCCTGGCAGGACGTGTAAGAGGAGTCCGTTTACAGAAGTGATGGACCTTACACTCCCAATACACGTTTTAAGCTCAGTGGTTAATAACGGACCTTTCACGAATTTATTTGTGGGTCCCTTCCCAACCCACCCCCACGCAGCCCCCCAAAATCTTCCATTCAAGAAATGTAGCTGGTTTTTTTTGTTTCTGCTTTCAGATTCGCCGCTCACCTCCAAGGCCTCGTATTTAAAGACCGGAATTTTCGGCATCTGTCTAACGCTACGGTCAACAGCCTGTTTTGACATGCATTTAAATTACTCTCTACTCTCGCCCAACGCTTCTCGCCTTACTTTGTGGAATTTAAAGAAATTCTTAACTCCTCATTTAAAGGCCCTCCTTTTCCTGTTCACACTGCTTCCAACTTCAGAGAAAACCAGACAGATACGATGAGGGAAGTGCATACAATTTCCTGGAAAAAAAAATGAGCGCAGAAAAGTGAAACTTGACTCATAGGGAGCAAAATAATTGTACATAAGAAGGAAAGCATAATTACTGGTACTGCTATAAAACAAATTTAAGGGAAAAAATGGGAGGTGGATCCCATCAAACAGAGCTGCCCCATATCGAAGTGGAGACAGGTTATCACCGTCCTTAACCCCTAAAAGAAATCATCTAATATAATTATTTTCAAACTGCAAACTGCTTTCAAACACAAGTTAGCGTTTTTGCCAGATTTATTTTACTTGTTATACACAGACGATACAAACAAGCAAAAAACAAAACGTTTCTCAATGGAATGTGTACTTGTATAAATTATTCAGTTCACAGACAAAACGAAACAAATATAAAAATCACAACATTAGATTTACAGAAGAGCCAAAATATACACACGTTTAGACCCTGAATTCCTATTAGGAAAAATCCCCCCATGGACTGGAATCTAGATTGAATATTGTGTATGATGCATATTTCACATTAATTTTCAAATATAAAAAAAAAAGTATAGGTTTGCTACACAACATTAGAAATCCTACTACTCTATTTCCAGGGGATTAATGCTCCTTATCAAATATAACAAGACTTAATGGGGGAAAAATCAATCTTACTTGCATTAATGCTAGTGATTTCCCAAGGAAGTCAGATTTCAGTTGCTTCTAGGTCGGAGGTGAAATCATTTTCAAAACTAAAATGCAGTAAAATATACAACTCACACAATTCATCTTCACTAGACTACACTATAGTTACCAACAATTCAGTCATCTATATCATTAGTAGAGTATTCATTACAAAGATTTACAGCATATAAAGGTAGAGGGAGGACTGAAAAGATATTCAGAAACAGTTTGTCAGCATTATTTGGCACCTGCACAGACCAGTAATGGATTTGGCACTTTGGGGAAAAACAAATAAGGCAAAATAATATTGCTGATGTCGAGCTATTCTATTTAGAAGGAAGGGGCGGGGGACATACAACTCCAGTTAACTTTGCTTTGCAGGCATCATGCCACTTTATCGACTTGCCTATGAACAGACACCTATGTTTTACAGGGGGTTGGGTGGATTCCCCTTAGCTATTTGTGCATTAGGGCACAGAATAATTATTTCATGCAATGGACTGCGGAGAAGTGAGAAATCCATCTTTATCAATCGAATATTTCACGTTTCCAGAGGCTCTTAAGAGTATTGTTAATTGTCTCACAAGAAAATGTTTTAAGGATGAAAGAAAGAAGGAAAGAAGAGGAGAAAGGAAGGGAAAGGAAAGGAAAAGAGCGAAGAGTTTAAGCATGAACTGGTTTTGTGCCTTGACGAGAATAAAAACTAGCCTTTCGTTACAATAAATTAACATTATGTACAATCATTTCACAGGCTTTGTTCCACTAAAATTATTAACATCCCTACCATCCATCCACTCGGGGATAAGGAAGAACGCGCTGGGTGGGTCCAGGTTCTAGAGTCAACGTCCTATGGTTAAAGGGAGGCCGAGGCTTGGAGGGTCGGATTCGCTGCTGCCTGACAGGACTGCCCAGGTCTCCTAAAGGTGAAGAGTTTCATTACAAGAAGAGAAGAAAGGGGGAGTGCGAAAAACACGAAGGGGAGGAGGATTGTTAGGAGGAGGATAACTTCCACAGAAGGAGAGAAAATAGGAAAACCAAAATGTTTATAGCAAAGTTGAAGATCGGTGCGCTAATTGCAGAAACTGCTGTGCAAAAAAAGGTTAAAATCACACTCGGAGAGCTGCATTTATTCACTGCAGACGGCAATCGAGGGTCAAATAAAAGGAGGGCACGGTGCGCAAAGGAGGGTCGGGGGAGAAGGAGTTGGGGGAGAGCTGAAAGGGGCCGGCCACGGGTCCGGGCCGAGGCGGTGCGTGGGGCCGGGGCGGACCGGGGCGGCCTAGCTGTGCGAGTAGAAGCCGTAGTAACCGCCTATGTCTTTGGCGCAGTTCTTCTCGCAGTCCCGCTGGGCCAGCACCTCACTCTTGAGCGGGGACGAGCTCTCGGACACCGGTGTGTCAGCGGGTGAGATCCTCCTCCGCTTGGCCTGCTCGTAAATCCCCGAGTCGCTGGAGTCGATGGACTTGATAGAGGAAGGCGTCTCGATCCAGCTGGAGTCGGACAGGTCCTTGGGTTTGGCGTCCTCGGCGGCGCCGGGCGGTAGCGGTGAGCGCTCGGCCGCCAGGCCCTCGGCCTCCTCGCCCAGGTAAGGGTTGGCGCCGGCCATGCGCGCGGCGGCCGCGGCGCTATTGGGCCAGCAAGGCAGCACCGAGCCGGTCTTGGTGCCGCAGTACTGCGGAGGGCTGCGTGCGCCCCAGCCCGATGGGTCGGCATAGTAGCCGAGCGGACGGCCAGTGCAGCCAGCCGCCTGCAGCGGCAGCGCCTTGACGCCCGCCGCCGCGTACGACAGCAGCGTGGCTGCGTTGCCGGCGAAGTCCGTGGCCGTGTCGTAGGCCGAGGCGGCGAAGTCTAGGCGGTTGTTGGCGGGCGTCACAAACCAGCGCTGCGGCGACGGCGCGCCCGGGTCCTCGGTCTGCTGCGGCGACAGCAGCCCGTTGGTGTGCGGCACGCTGCGGTCCGTGCCTGGCCCGGGACCCGCACCCGCACCCGGGTGGAAGCGAGCTTTGGCGTAGTTGCTCACGAACTGATCCTGCAGGAAAGAGCCGGCCATGGCGTAGCGGGCTCCGGGCACTATCTGCGAGCGCGGCGAGTCGTTGGGCGAGGGGGTCAGACGATCCATGTCGCAGCCCGTATAGATCCTGCGGGTGGGGAGAGAGAGAGAACCGACGGGTGGCGAAGAGGTCCCTTCGGGGGCCAGAAGAGAAGGCCACCCCCACCTTTAGCCCACTCCCACCCCACCATTTGTAACTTGTCGCCCCGGATGGAGACAGAGAAAGGCTCATAGACCTGCATCCACCCCAATATAAATCGCAGGATTATAAAGGCACCAATTTGTCTATGCAGGGTCCTGAGCGAAGTGCCCAGAACACTTACACGAAGGCTCCCTCTTGTTTTCTCTACCCAAAGCTTACGGGGCAGAGGCACAGCAGGGAGTTTTCGTCCCACTTCTCCAACACACACATTAAGGCAGATTTACTCAAGGACTAAAGCGCTTTTTGTCCAGTGGATGGTTCCTCTGCCATGAGAAGTTCTCAGCGAAAATTTTCAACAAGGTACCGTCTGCCCTTTTTAAAACCCATTTCCTTCTACCGTTTGACTATGCAGGAGATTTCTCTCCCCCTCTCCTTTAATAAGATAACTTAAGAAACCTGTAAGAAATAATTTTGTGTGTGTGTCTGTGTGTGAGAGAGTTCACGCGGCCTCCAAGTAGTAGTCATCAAAACTGACCTTTGCCAGTCTTTTGGCGACTCCAGAATTGCTGCTGGAAGGCTCCGAGATACCCCTTCTATTGTTTACTCTTTGTGAACCTTTAACCTCCACCTCTACCGATACAAACAAGAATTACTGCTTGGAAATAAAGTTCTCAATCAATCCATGGGAGGAAAATCTTTCACCAAAAAAAAAAAAAGAAAGAAAAAGAAAAAGAAAGTGTTCTTAACTCTGACCTCGCCTACTTCTATTGGTCCATTACCGGTAACAACTTTGGGGCAAACTCTTACACTACAACTTCCCCCAAACTACCCCCCATTAATAGCCAATCCCTATAGGTCGTGATCTTGTGCCAGGTACTGTTGTCTAACACCTTTAAGATACTAACTTCTTTAACCCTCACAACAATGTTCCCAATTAATTTACATTATTACCCCCACTTTACAGATGAGGAAACTGAGGCAAAGGAAACTTATATTTAAGTTATTATTTGCCCCAAGTCACCCACAGTGATTGTGCTGGTAGAAATTACCTTGGATAAAATAGATTAACTTTAGGCCTTAGACCTGGAAAATCCTGTTAGAATGGAGAGGGAACCAGAAATTGGTGAAGATTGTTTCTCATCCACATTTCCAAAATCTCCCTTTTTACTCACACATCAATGTTTTAATTTTTATCAGCTGACTCTTTTGAAAGAGAGCCTCAGTCTTGTCAGGACTTAACCCCTTTTTGGTACGTTCCCTAGTGAGTGATCAAGCAACCACCCAATGCCCCTGAGTACTTCTATTTCTCTAAATATGATCAACATCCAGATCTGCTTGAATAAGTACAGGAGCTTTTTATGAAAAGATATCTAGTGATTTAAGAATTAAATGGGAAGAAAAGAAGTCTCTAAACAGGCTTTTCCAATAAAAGGCAGCCAGAGGTGGAAAGACCTGTGTGAGTTACACTGCTGCTGCTGCTTAGGTCCATTCCGCTTATTGCACAAAATTTATCTCCTGAAATTTAATTCCAGTTTCAAATAACAGAAGTAGAGAAAGGCAGGAAAGGAACATAACCAGCAAGGTATAAATATCTTCTCTGTTTACCACCATAACATTTTAAAAAGAAAAAAGCAGTTTGCAAAAGATACAGTTTAGATGCCTATCCAGGTCCCAACCCACTTGGGATTACCAAATTGATTTGTGCAAAATAAGATGCTTTTGAATAGATGTTAACAGAATTAAAAGCTCAAAATCTACAGTAGTCTCCCTCCAACATCTCAGGTCTCCTGGACCACACACTTTCCACTGTGTGGGCCCACCTTTTTAGATTGTGAGGAGTAGGGTAGTCAAATTTTTATTCTGGAGAGTCTTATTATGTTTCCTCTGGACCTCTTCTGAAGGATGCATAAGATGGTTATGGTCACAATATCAATGATTGTCTTTCCAATTTGTTATAAATTGTCAAAAGGAAAGGTTAATATCGGTCTAGATATGGAACACAGGCAGCCACTTGTCTTTCTGCATGCATTTAATCTTTTCCTAGTTAAAGACAGCTTTAACTTTGCAGCTCTATCCCAGGCACTCGATGCAAGCTGTGAAATTAAGATGTACCCTTTCTCTCTCTCTGTCTCTCTCTTTTTTCTTTTTTTCAGGGCAGGAAGGGATGCATGGGCTGGGAATTGAACCCTGGTCTCCTGCATGGCAGGTGGGCATTCTACCACTGAACCACCTACCCTTCCTTTTCAAGGTCAGAAAGAAGTGGGGACTCCACAATCCATATTTAGATTTTTCTATACAGCACTATATGAACTTATAGCTCATACCTGTACCCAGAGCAAGAATGCTAGAACAAGACCAGAAAGCATTCAGTTTACACCTAATGTTGCCCCAAAGAAGAGTGTTTTGACAGAAGAGAAATGGAGATAGATAAGGGAAGTCTGGTGAAAAGGGAAACAATGCATTTAATTAAAACACGTAGATGCAAAACATTTTTCTTTTGTAGCTTATAAAATAATACTCAGCAACAGCACCCAAGTCCGTCCCAAAGCCTAAAATCACTATAACAACTGGTTCCTTTCATGAGCTTGCCTTTGATGGGTGCACATTTTTATTCAGTCTATAGTAAACTTGCACAGAATCACTATTGCATGAAACTTGGAAAGGGGTAAATAAAAGTCACATGCCAAGAAAGACTGTAACAACTGCTAGAGCCACATGCACTTTCAGGCAGAATCCGGCCGATTTCAGACACAGACAATCTGAGCTGAGCATCTGCAGCTCCACATACAACTCCCATACCGGAACTGGGGCAGCTTCCCCAGCCGGCCAGCCCCAGAAGGTGGCCAACAACTTTGTAATTCATAAAGAACTAAAAATAAGTGCAGGAAACCTTTGACCAAAACCACCCAAGTTCTAGCCAGAAGGTTACCAAAGAGAATGGGAACTGACAAAAAGGAAAGGGAAAACCCTGGAAACAAGCCTGTCTTCACACATTCTGGTTTCAAAAGCTTTGTTACGTAACAAGCCACCTTCGACCTTAAGCCCAATTCCACAACTATTTGAGAAGGAAGGTGCAAAATTACTTACGTGTCATAATTATCCCGAAATCCTTTTGCAAAGGGATTGTGATCTATTTTCAGTTGTGTAATCTGTGAAAGAAGGAGGAAAAAGATGAATGTGATCTCACCTTCTAAGTAAGAGGATGAGGTGTTTAAGCATATATCATCTGCCCCTTTTTACAGAGGCTTATGGCCTACAATTTCACTAAGGAGTGAGGTTTCCCTACCAGGAAAAATTGAGGGAATTGATGGAAAGGAAAAAGAGAAAGTATCATGAAAGTTATGAGGGACATGTTTAAATAATGATGCCTAAAACTAAAGGAGTGCTTTCAAGTAGCTTTCCTATATGTTCCAAATTACTTCAAATGCACATTTTAAAATGTTGTTACACAAAGGCACTTAGACAAAAATCTTTAAGTGGAACTTGAATTCATCATCAAGTGTTGCCTGTTGTAAATGTTTCACCATATTTTTTTAGTTTGTCCCATCTGATTCACAACCCGAAGAACCCATAAGGTGCATCATAAAGTCAGATTTGATTAAAAGCATGTTTTCATTTTTGTATTTTCATTTGTACATATATATAAAAAAACCCACCATCACTCTTAGTCAAATCATCAGTAGGTACAATAAGTTTACATAAAGTTGCAAATGCTGAAGAGGTTCAAATGCTAGAAAACTCATTCCAAAGCCCCCAGTAATTTGACTTTTTTTCATATGCGAATGTTTATGTTCTTTTGATCACACAAAACAATGACTTGTTCAATGTTTTAGCTCTCAGTTGTGAGATTTTTTTTTAAGATAATCCCAAAGCTTGTCAAGAATAAAATGCGAGGGGTGGGGGGCTGCTTGTTTATAAAGGAAGAGGGACTTTTTAAAAAGGAGATTTTAACCTGTTCTAATTTGAGGACTAAATTCAAACTCCCAAAAGAAGAGACCATAGAAATTCTGGCGCTTCAAAGGCGGCCCGGGTGACCCGTGTCGGAATCAGATAGGAAACAGTTTCCCAGCGGCTGGTATTTAGGTAGGGTGCCTAGCAGTCCCCAAGTCCTGCGCCTGAACCGCGCAACAGAGCCAGCTGCTGCTGCTGCTGCTGCTGCTGCTGCTGCTGCTGCTGCTGCTGCTGTTTGTACTGCCGGTGCCCAAGCCGGTGATCCCAGCGAGCGCCGGGAGGCGCCGGATACCACCCGCCGCGCGCCCAGCCCTCGGGCCTCCTTACATCGGTATTCTGGTAGGCGGTGACCGCGATGAACTGAGTCTCCGGGAACGTGAATGTCTGCACGCGACCGGGCTGGCTGGTGTCCTCCGTGCCATCCTCGTTCACTTCCACCACATGCAAGCGGGGCTGGTACTTGTGCAAGGACTGTAAGACCACCATCTGTCCGGCGGAGAGAAAGAGGAGTGCCGGGCGGCGCGTTAACGTGGTGTCTCGGTGTCCGCGCGGCGGTGCGCGTCCGGCTGCCCGCTGTGGGCCGAGCCGAGTCTGGCTGGAGTCCGCCGCACCGCCTTACAGACCGCGGGACTTGCCGGCTTTTGAAGGGGCAGGTGGGGTAGACCCGTCTCACAGCTCTGGGAGAGAGGATTCGCCCGAGCACGCGATGAAAACGGAACCGCACGGCCAGAATCTCGGGCCCTTTTCCTGGTCCTCCGTTAAGGAGGAACAAAGATTTTCACGACCTGAAAATCTTGGGGGTTTCCTTCTCGAAATCGGTCAAGTATTTGTATTTGGGGAGGTCAGGAACTCGGGGATTGGGCGGGGAACGAGGAAAACAACTTCATAGATTTAATATCATTTTAGAGGGTGAACGTAGAATTTTTAAATGGCTTTTAGTGAAGCAAAGAAACATCTATCCAGTTTCTCATGCTGCTTAAAACTGACGAAGTGGATATTAAGGAGGGACTGATGTGTGTGAGAGAAAGAGCGAGAGCGAGCGGGAAAGAGAAGGAGCGCCTGAGCCACTGACCTGCCCATTGTTGTTTGAAGCTCCTTTGTTGTTTGTAAGTTTTAATTTTCCAAAAGAGATTTCTTGGCGCATCCAATGTGCCCCCGTGTTGGGGGAATCTGGATGCATATACACCCGATTTCCTGGAGAAAGAAATACGATGTATTTCAATGCCCCTGGCATTGCCCAGTCCCAACTCCTCACCACGTAGAACACACACACGTACACGCACATCTCACTCCACCGTGAGGCACATTAGCTGGGGCTTTTTTAGGCCGCAATTTCTTCCTATTAACTGGGGATGATTAAAATAGCTTTTGCATAATCCTCCCCCTTCTTGCTGCTCAGTCTGTTCCCCTTTCTCCCTCGTTTCCTTTTAGAAGTCATTGGTCGATCGTTTTAAAAGTCGTTCGAGCCAGTCCACAAAGGCTTTAATTAATCATTCTCACCTAAATAAGTGTCAGGAAAATGTGTTAATTGGAAGGACTTGCCTTGCACATTGGTGTCCGCTTTGCCGCAAGGAACCCATTTGCCTCCTTGAAATCTCCAGTGATTGGGATCCGCCAAAATCACATCCACAAAAATATTGTAATGAGCCGTGGGATCGAGACCAGAAATGTTAAAACTTAAAAAAGGAAACATGCGCCTATTTAAATTAAGGGGGAGGAGGGAAAGGAAGAAAACAAGGGAAAAAGAAACATAAATGTTAAAGATTAAATGCAGGAAGCGCGGCGCCCGATAGCAAAGCAAAACTTGTTCTCGTTAGTGCAGATGACCGAGTGTTTGCTGAGTTGGAAAAAAAAAAAGGCTATGGGGAAAGGAAAAGAAGTGGGTCTGAAGTTGGGGGGGAGCAGCGGGCGAGTGTGTGTGGCGGGTCCGCAGGTATCCCTACCCAGGTGGAATGCGAGGTTGGCGACCCGCGCCTCCACCTGTCGGTGTACGGGTTTGTTGATCCGTCCCTCCCTCCGCCCGGCCACGAGTCGTGCCCACCGCCGACCCGGGCGCCCCCTCTCTTTCGCCTTCCTCCGGGCACTGGCAGGCTCTTCGACCACCTTCCTGGAGCAGGATCCTACCCACCCCCATCACCGCAGTGGTCATCCTTCCACTTTCCCCTTTTCCACAACCAGCCAACTAGACAGCGCAGCACAGCGCCTTCCATTCCGCTCCCGACCCCAATTCGTCGCCGCCGCGGCGGTCACAACCCTGGTACACTCGCCCTCAGGCCGCGCTTGGAGCAGCGGCAGCCAAGAATGTAGCATTACCTTCCCTGTTTTGTGATGATCATCTCCGTTTGGTGCCGGTGAAATTTCAGCCAAAGGGGCCTGTTGCACAGGTACACTTGCGCTTTGCCGGGCACCAGCCCCGGCTGGGTGGAGGAGAATTGATAGAATGGGGCGCCTTGGTAGGAGTGGCCGTACTGCTGTGGATAGGGGTAGCCGGCCGCGGGGTAGCCCTGCGGTGAGGAATTGGACAGGAGGCTGTTGTAGGCTCCGTTGGTGATGACCGGGTGGTGGGCCATGTAGCGGCTGGGGCTGCCGATGGAGAAGGCGGGGTGCGCGGGTCCGTGCTGGCCGGGGTACGGGAACATGGCACTGGGAGCAGTGGCCGCAGACTGGGGCTGGCTGGACTGAGAGAGGAGGTAGCGATCTGCAGCAGAGCCATCGAAACTGTGACGAAGCTCAGAGACCCCGTCCAAGACAGGAGAGAGTTTACTTCTCTGGACGTCCCCTGGTGAGTCCTTGGAGTCAGGAAAATTGTCTGTATCTGACTGATTCGTCATCCCCCTGGTAATTTTTTTCAAAGGTGAACTTCTCTCCAGGTTGTCAGTGGTCGAGATAATGGGATGATCGTGCAAGACAAGCTCAGATCCGCCTGAATGTGGGTAGCTGCTGCTCACATTGAGAAATTTCTTGGAGAGCATGATAGAAGGAGAAAGGCAGTGCTCCAGCTGCATAGCTCTAGAACCTGAACACTCGCCCTCCCGTCCCTGGTTTTTAAAGTCCTATTTATCATAAACTAGAAATCCACAGACCCCCTCACTAGACAGAAAGCACTTCAACCAGCAAATGCTTCTCAAAGGTTTGATTTACTTTTTTTTTTTTCCTGGGAGAAGAGATTGGCCAATTGACACTATGCAGCAATCAGAAAAGGCTCACTTTTGATCTTGCTGCCTGTGCAGCCGATGAAACGGCTCCTGCCATTGGTTAGCTGCTGACAGTAATTTAATTAGATAGACATTAATTAGGATAATCACCTGGCTCCTGGTCGCGACGATCATGGCAAATTGAAGGGAATGATTTTATTGTTGGCTTGGGGGGTGGGTGGGGAGTGTCTTTTAGTTTTACGTGAGCCCTGTTGTGTCACCTTTAAGCTTTGTGACCACTGCTTTAGGAGGATTCAAAAGATGTGCAATTTACTAAAAATTTTCCTACCTTCCCCCCCCACCCCCACCTTCCCCCCTTCGGGCGGAGGGGCGGAGGAGCGGATTCGATGATGCTAGGAGACTTTTCGGATCTGAATGAGCCAAATATTCAGTTGAATGTAGCGATTTCAAGTGCAAAGTATACAAAGCGCGAGCCGGTGGCCTCTTCTCGCCCTGTAAAAGTTCCAGAGTCTGTCTTTTCCAGTTAATACAGAAGTACACAACAACTCCTTTGTGAGCAGGTCCTGTGTTCCTGGGCGCCCCTATCCCCGCCCCCCGTCTTTTAAACTATTAAATAAATAAATAAATCACTGCTGCTGAGAGCCACAGCAATAAAAGTGAAGCGGGGGTGGGGGGTGGGGGGAGGATGGGGGCGAAAAGCAGCAACTCGCCCACCTATCCACCCAGCTCGGGCAGGTTCGGTTTCTTGGTTGAGCACAGAAACAGTGACGATCTATGATCTCCTTTTTAAGTTTTGAAATAATCATAAGCTCTCGGGTTGGAGTGCCTTAATGTATTTGCAGTGATGTTTACGGGGTCTTAACTAAATATTTTATCAGCGAGCTCGGTTGCAATCTGAAGAGCATCTAACTGGGGGCGGGCGCCATGCGTCCCTCGCGTCCCACTGCACTTTCTTCCCTCTGAGGTACTGGCTTGGCGACAGGTTCAAAAGCCTCGCCAGGAAGGAAGAGGGCCGAGTCCCCGTGCAAATGGGTCCGCCAGAACGCTGATCTGGGGAGACAGAGTGGAAGTAGCGTCAACACAGTGATACTGAAGACTGTGTGTGTGTTTAATGTTTGTATAATCTGGAGGGTTGAAAAATAATCCTTGCCAGAGATTTCCAAAAGAAGAGAAAGAATCTAAGGAAGACTAGAGAAAAGAGCCGATTTAAAAGGACATTTGGCACAAATAAATAGCATAAGGCCCAAAGCGGCGACCCTGACATACAAGGAGAAGAGACATTTCCTGGTACTGACTTTATGGAGGAACCCAGCCCTTGGCCTAGACGAGAGGTCCAAACACCGCCTAGATTTTATCCGCGCTAAACTGCTTCCAGCGAGGCCGCACCACAATCTGTCTCCCGCCGCGTTCACCGCGCGGCGGAACGGAGCGGGAAGGAGGAGGAGGAGGAGCGAAAGCGCCTGAGCTCAGTTCGGTCCAGCAAGCGCCTGGGATCGGCGGCTACAGGAGAGACTACCTACTGCGCCGGGAGTCTCAGCCCCGGCCGGCCCGCCTGCGCCTGAATCTGGTTCATTGTCTCACAACCGCGGTCACCCTGGACAGACCATGCGGGAGCCGCCGCGGGGGAGACTGAGGGATCGCCGGGCGGCACATACTTCAGGGGCACATACTCCTCCTTTGCACGAGGCGCAACCTGGGCACCTCTGCTCGGTCGAGCTACGGTCTTGGAGCTAGTGTGTCCGCCCTCTCCAGGCCCGCGCAGATCCCTTCAGGAGGAGTGGGGCTGGGGCATTTGGGTGGGTCCTGGGCACGGACAGAATGGGATTCACCAGACTCGACCTGACGCCTCGACGCAGCTTTGCCCCAGCAGTACATTTTTAGAGCGGAGGCTCGGTAGGCGATCGGTCAGCGTCCACCAAGACTGCGCTCCCGAGGCGGGCCGGACACCCTTGGCTGCAGAGGGTACCAGCTGCGCCTCCAGCAGGTCGCCACGATCACGGCCCAGCGATGGCGGCCCTGAGCTGAACAAGTTGATGACCAGATGTCCCGGACTCAAGCCGAGACAGTTTTCTGGGAGAAAAATAAAAGCCAGACCCATTTTTTTTTCCTTTTCAGTAGCAAATCTGCTCCTGGTCAGAAAGCTTCATAAACAAGAGGGCCTTAGCTATTGAGGCATTGGGATGCTAGGAGGGGAGAGTAATAATGACACTATTATGACAATCGTTTTTCCGACTTTTACCCTCCACTGTCATTTCTTATAAGAGTTTTGTTTTGTTTTTGCCCTATTTGGGCCACTTTTGTTTCCTCCTTTCTTCCATCATTAGCTTTTCTGTGCCTGAGTTCCTCTCCCTCCACTGCTTCTGAAGGTACCCTGGCTCCGTCTTCAGTGGAACAAATACTGAAATGTGTAGCAAGAGGGCAAGATTTCACCCAGGTTTTTTCCGGTTTTGTCGTTCTGGGCACCCTGAATTGGCTTTTTATAAAAAAAAAAAAAAAAAAAAAAAAAGAATGCCAAAATGAAATGTTAGGGGGCTAAAGGTAGAAAAGGGGTAAAGTGTAGCTTTCTCAGAATTTTTAAGCAGTTAGTTTAGGGGATAAACGTGCATTCTGCTTATTTTGGATCATCAGGTCTGAATTTATATACAAAATAATCAAGATTCATCCATGTACTCAAGAAGGAAATTTTAGGCTTTCCTCAGGATCACACCTGCCCTGGTTTTACTTCTGTATAGCTGTGCTGCTTAATCTTTAATGTGTGTACAAACCACCCTAGAATCTTGTTAAAGTGCACATTCTGATTCAGTAGGTCTGGGGAGGGGCCTAGATTCTGTATATATAATGAGCTCCCAAAAGACCCAGATGCTGTTGGTCTGGGCAAATCACTGAATAATGAAGCTAATCTGAGAGGGAAGCAGGAACATTTCTGCAGTTTAGCTTTCAGTGCTGCTTCAACTCTGCATGGTAGATGGGTCAAGAAATGCGCACAAAAGCACATGTACAATTCTTAAGTAGCTTAATGAGCTTATGTTCATTGAAGTCCTTTCAGTACCTAACTGGGCCTGGAGCATTAGGCAGGCAACTGTTAAAATAACTGCACATTCAAAAGACAAAGATGTTCACTGAAACTTCTCTTAGGACATCCCGATCTCGATGGACTACAAGTCTAAAGAGAAAATGTAGGTTCTTTGCTTGCAGGGATTTTAGTTAAGCTCTGAAATTGCAGGTTTCTCTAACATGAACCAAGTGGGAGAAACTGGGGCGTTGTTTGGGGAAGTACAGGAAATTGAGATGATCAAATAAGGGCAAAAGACAAGGACTGCACAAGCCTTAGTTGCTATACTCATTCAAGATATATTTTTAGGAGACTAAGTGGAAAACAAAAAGGAACTTTCAGTCTGAATGTTGAAAATAGTCCCTTGGATTACTGAGGTCTTCTTTCAAGGTTATATGAAAAAAATCTTGACTAGCTCTAGTCAACAATATCCGTGAAGTAAATTTTAGAATCTTAATTTACAAAGGGAGAAATTATGTGTTAAAAAATTGCCCCCACACAAGTTAAAATTAGGCAAACAGAAACTTCAGCTTATATTTTAATAAGTGGTTCACTGTTGTAACCCCAACAATTTATATTAATATATACTACATGTCCTAAATAAAGCATTCTAACCTATCACTATGTCTAAAAGAAGAATGCACATGCCAAGCAAGAAATGCACAGAACACTCCTTTATTACACCAAAAAGGCACTGTTAAACATATTGTGAATTTAAACCATTTCCACTTTTCTTGTAACTTTTCATTAGACCACTAATAAGGAAGACTTGGATCACCCAAGTATGGCAACAATTTGGTTTACAACATCATTCATAAAATCTCTAGTAGGCTAAGACTAAACTCTAACCCCCCAAGTAAGATCTTCCTTTAATGAAACCTTAGAAAACATTCTCACCATATTTTTCTCACAAGGGTGCAGAGTAGAATTAAATATTATTTGTATCCCCTATCATTTTCTATACTCCTTCATGTACCCATATGGTGCTATACCATGAGAACTTTTTTTGGGGCGGTGGCATGGGCAGGGTTCAGAAATGAAACCCAGCTTTCCAGCATGGCATGAGTACATTTTAATAGTACAAGTAACAGGAAATAACTTATGGGAGGTCAGAAACAGGATGAGGGATGAGGTCATCTGTGAAATGAAGTTAGCTAATTTTTTTTTTTAGTGAGAAAACTAGCTATTGTCTTAAGTTTATTTGGGAATGATAATGAGAAAAAAACAGTAATAAAATTGTTTATGTGCTCAGGATATTAAACTAACATTTTGGCTACTTTACTTTGAAAACATTATCCTTTCTATAGCTGTCTTAGCTGAAAGTCTAGTGGAGTACACAGCAGCCAATTCCCAGTTTCAAACTATTGGTGGAATGTATTCTTTTAAAACATGATAGTGTCTAAATTAAAATTATTCCTTTTACGTACTTTTCTGATACTGAAAGTATGTTAATAAGATATTGAATATAAAATATTAACTTATGACAAATGTTTTTAATAAAACATATATCAACACTTTTTCTAGGTTACTCACTAATGAGGTAGTCAGTCACTCATTAATGGCAACCACTTTACATTTGTGAAGCTCTGTTATCAAATTGATGTTTTATGTGTTACAAGATCTTAAAATGTAAAGGGAAACAAATCTTTGTGTGAGATTTCTATAGCACTGTCAAATGTTAGTCTGTCGATTCCACCCAATGCCAAAAAAGACCTCAGGAGGCATAGATTGTAAATGTATTTTATTTTGTAAGCAACAATCAAAATATATTTGTGCTGATTTCTTCAAATATTAAATGGAAACAACAAAATCTGTCCACTTTGATGTATTCTTGTACAATTTTGGAATCTGTAAAGGCTCTGACTACAGAAAGAGGAGTAATTACACAACTGAGACTAAAGGTGTTACAGTGCTGTAAATGATGCCAGATGTCTTACATTTAACCAAATACACCTTCAGAGGTCCCTTGATTTTGAGCATTTGGGATACAAGAATATACACCGAAAGTATCATAATAGGTTTTTGCATTGCTTTATTTAAATACGACAGTATCCAACATGGCTGCTAAACACTGGACAATATTTGATGTCATAAGTACATCCACATGTTCCTCCAAATGACGTTTGGGATCCTAAAGGAAAAAAAAAAAACAAGGAAAGACAAAGAAAAAAGAACTGTATTATTAGTAAATTACTTAGATTTTATTTTTAGTAGCTGATGAAATTGGAAAAGAAAGCCAGACTAAAATTTATATATATTTTACAATCTTAACTTTTTTAACATAGTATACATTCTGAGGGTTTACACAGTCAGTGCCATGACTCCAACTCAGAGATTATAAAAGTAACAGGGAATTCTATACAGCCCATAAACATCTACTTTAAAAAGAAATAGTGTATTCATACATACTTGTATATGTGCTTGAATATGTGTCTGTATTCCCTGACATTCACATATATTGACTATCCAAGAAGGTACTTTACTCAAAGCAGATATACCAACAGGTAAAGAGTTCAATATGAATTCTCATCCTTTCCCTACATGTTGGTAGAAATCAGGATTCTGTGTATTTCGGTATTTTAGAAATACTATTTTAAATGATTGAGGAAAAATTCTTGCATCAAAAGTTTATAGTCTGGCCCCTTGCCTCTTGTCTCTGTCTTCTTGTGGGAATGCCCACAGGCTCCTTTTCTGCATATGTAACTCAATACATTTTCTACTTACTTGCTCTTAAAAAAAAATTATAGTCCAAAACATTTAAATTCAATTTAAATAAATTGTAAACCGTCAAGAATAAATGTTTCACACAAGTATTTTGAAGAAATAGATTGGAAAAATTATATAGATGCAATCCTTTAATTAAAACTTGATCAAATCTATTTTTGTAATAGAGTGACTTTAAAATAAGGCTTAAAACTGCATTGCATTCATGGAAAAATGAATGAAATGTGACCCCTGACATACAGCATATGAAAAAAAAATTGCATTGCATTAAAACAATTTAAATTAAAATGCTTAAATTATATTTGTGCTTAATGCTGAATATAGTTTTTCAACTGATTTTGAAAGCTCTGAAACGGGGTATACTGTACACAATAAAAAACTTTCAAATAAAGCATTTCCTTATAGGTATTGTTAAATACCAAGACTCCTAACTTAAAACAAATGTTCATCATTGGAATTATTTCTTGGCTGTGCTTTTCTAAACCTACTTCAATTCACTGATTTCTTTAAACAACCCAGGCATGCATCAAAATACATGCTATAAAGTATTTTCAAGTGAACAGATCACAATATTAAATTTTCCTTATTTCAGGAACAAGCCTTAGGGCATTTAGGTGAAAGAGAGTGAAAAAGACTGGCAAGAGAAAAAGATACTGGTTGATTCAATTATAGGCATCTTATTCACCATGCAGTAGGCCAAACCAGCAAGGTATTATATTTCAAAAAATTATTCTGATGATTATTAAACCTTATCAAGTATATATTTTTCAAATTCACTTCTAATTTAGTCCTTTCATTTACTGCTGTTAAATGAAATCTACATTAACATACAAAATCAACTATATAACCAGACAAACAATAATGTACCTAAGAAGTGTGATGCAAATTTAATAGAGAAAAAGATTTCTATTATTAGATAGGCTTAATTGTGTAACATGAAGAATCCTGAAACTGTTAAAAAAAATATCAATTTGTATATATAAGGATTCTTAAATTCATTAAGAAAAGATTCATTTATTTTAAAAATGTCACTGAATTCTGTAAAGAGCAAGGCACTTAGTAAGTGATCTAATATAATATGTTAGATTAAAATAAGTGGAAAGACACTAAGGGTGAATATATAACATAGGATGATAGAAAAAGATAAAATATATTTCATTTTGTTTTGCTGTTTTTAAGTAATAATAGTCAGAATGCAGTGATCCCCATTTATGATATATAAGCCAAGACTTTGCCCCTACTGCTCTGTTGGCGGAGTTGGTTTTAGAGTGAATTGATAACGCATTTCCCTCAGTTATCTATATTTCTTCTTGTGGCAGCTGGGTGATTCTTAGAGATTTCCCATCCAAGAATGGTCCTGGCCCAAACCTACATAGCTTGTGAGATGTGATGGGATCAGAGCATATGGTAGGATGGCTGAAAGCAAAGACAGCTTAGTGTCTTGCATCTGAAATATCAGGATTCTGCCAACATCAGCAATATGATAACTATGTTCCATGAAATGGGGAAAAATGTAATCAAGATTCTTTAAAAACAGTCTAATTAATCTGTAGATTCCTTCAATTGATTGGTGTGCCCTCTCCACCCCCAGATATTAGAGGTTAAAATATATATTTCATCTTGAAAAAGTGAGAGAGCACATATTTAAAACCTCTTCCCTTCATTCAGTGTAACTCAACAGTGCTCTAAGCTTTCTCAGGAACATTACCAACATATTGATGCCTACATATTGATAAAGTATAGCATTAAAAAACTGTTACATACTAAATAAATCTACCATTCTATTATCTTCAGTGATTTATAATAAAAATAATACTTGAAAACATTACATCAGGATACAAAGTTCCAAATGTACTTTACCAATTAGGTTTTCCATTTCCTTTCACTACCGGTAGTATCTTATAGTTAAAAATAATTTTTTATTTAATTCTCTATACATGGCAAAGAGAATTTCACAACATCAAATAATTCAGTGACCTTTAAAATTAGTATCACGTTTACACGACAGAAGAAAAATGTTGAGTGAATAGACAGAACAAAAACTTATATAGGCCTAAAATAGTTTTAACTCTACAAAAACATGTAAACCATGTGAATGCATATCCTATAACAGTACACCTCACCTGCTTGCCAACATTCTTTATTGCCAGCTGTTCAGGTGTCATCTTATCTTCTTCTTCTACAGCCTGTGAAACACAAAGGACAGTTTCAAATTTTAAATTTATTTTTCCCACTGCAGAATAGTCACCAAAGATAATGGTAATCATAACTTTCATTCACAGAATCTTTTTATTTAAAGAATTTATTCAACTATAAAAGCAATTTTGCTAATCTTCAGAATAACTTTCAGGGTAATAAAAACTATTACCACTATCCTTTTGAAAATAAATTTAAATTTATTTAACCATTTAGAAACAATTACTGAATTCTTTTAAGGGAGGGCTAAACGGAGACTGGAAGTACCTGAAGTAGGTAGCTGCTTATGGCACTATGCTATAAAATAGTTCTGTTCTGTCTTCTTCTTTTCCTACTTTTGTAGTAGTTCACTTCTAACTTCTCATTTCTTTATCTTTCTTTTTGTCAACCCAGCTTGTACTATACCCAATATCTATTTCACCATCAGTAGTTGCACTTAGGACCAAAGGAACAGGTGATTTTTCACCCACTTACCAAAAGAATTTGATTTTCTGCCGTAATACTTCACATATTTAAATCTCTAAAAGTAATGCATGCTCACAGAAAAAAAAATCATTACTCTATGAGAATCATTAGTATTTATATGAAGAAATACAGAATAATTTGAAAAGTTTTTGACATAAAAAATTATTTGAATTAAAAGCCAAATCAAAATTAATGGCCAAAACACTACACTTATACCACTTTCTACTAATTTCATTTAGATAAAAACTCTTTACATGAATGATCATAAATTTTCTAGCAGAAAAACAATGAAATATTTACGGTATTTAGATCAGCTAACACTATTGCACTCACACCCTCACCTCAATGATAACACCACCAAAAAAACCTTTTTGATGAAGAATACTAAATTTAAGGAACCTACTTAACAGTTTGGGTATATTGCTGCCTGATGACAGGACTTTGCATCAGGTGAACTCTGTTCTATGATTTACTCATAGCATTTGATAAATTGAAAACTAAGAAAATGTAAGGATCATGAACATGAAGTATCACCACAGCACTTATCAAAAAGATGGCTACAAAAGGTGATGTGGCAGAAATCATGAAACCAAAATCCCAGTGAGGATTAGATTTGGATACTCTAAACTTAATCTTACAGCTGCCAAATTTCTTCATGTGTGAACAATGAACATGTAGGAAATGCAATCATCAGACATTTCCCATAAACTGGGAAGTTTGGCTGCATTTCACACCTTCTTAATAGTTTTGTAAACAGAGAACTTGAAAATGAGCAAAGATGGCAAGTATCTAATTTTATAAATGGACAAACTATCTAGAGAATTTCCCCAATAGAACCTGCTTAAAGAGAAAAAATGGTAAGTATTGTACTAATTATTAGAGGATATTTATTTAGAACACATCATTAGGAAATACATTTATAACTCATAAATCTGAAAGAATGAAAAATAAAAGTTAGTAACATTCCAAATCGAGAAGTCCCTAGACAGAGAATGTGTTCATTTTCAGAGTCAGAAGTCAGTCTTATTCGCAGCTAGTTATAAAAGTACTTCCTAACTGGGAAACGGTTTCTCCTACTATCTTAATGTATTATATATGTAGGAATACTGGCAATAAATTAAGAGTTTGTCTTTCTAAATTCCTTTATAAATCATGACACTAATTTATTGACTTAAAAGCATATTAGATGAATGAAACAATTCACATCAGTTTCTACTTCATGCCCATTCAGTGTTAGTTGTTCTATACACATAACAGCAACGGTACTTAGTACAGTATTGGAAGGATGTAAGATTTTTGGAACTTGGCTCAAATTACAAATCCATGTATAAAACAGTTCTTAGGGAGTATTTTACAATACTGCAAATATCAAAAGATGGCAGATACACAAAGATGAAGGTCAAACAGTATTTAAAGCAGTGATTTTATTCAGAAGGCTAAATAGAATGCAGAAAAACTCAATCTCAAATTAAAAATTTTTTTTACATCATTTAACTACGTTACCAATTAGTTTTTCCATTTCCAATAATTAAAAGGGAGAGTTCACAAACTCTTTGAAAAGTGCAGATGGTAAAAAGTACTCCCAGCCATAGATGCCATCTGGGAAATGAGGAGCAGCTGTAGATTTAGGCATACACTAAGGTTGCAAACCCCCGTGACAAAAGAGTAAGCATCTCTTCCATTCTAACTCAGACCAGTTCATTGCAACAACCCCCTAAATATTTTCTCCATCTACTTAAGTTACGTGTATCTCATCTACCACCTGGGCAAGACCAGTCTGTTTTCAGTAATAGTTTTAATCTGGCTAGTCACCAGGAAAAATTAAGAAATGGTAGCAGTAGAAACAAATGAAATTCAGGCACAGGCAGTGTCCTTACTAGGGAACTTCTGTGTTTATGGCAACTTCTGTGATTTGGCGTCAAAATTTGCTTTTGCATTCATGCTCTTCGGTTTACTCAACCAACAAAAAGCACTGAAAATGTTTGTGGCCATTCACACTAGAAACGTTTTTTAACAGTTTATCAACAAAGACCCCCAGATGGCTATCCCATCATGCACGGTCTGCACAGTTCTAAGAAATTCTTGGAATTTGGTCTGTTGTGTGATCATAATCCCCTCAAATGTACCCCCATCTTCAAGCAGCTTTTACTAAACCCATTAACCTCATTCTCTTTTTAACTTGACCATTAAGTTTCTCAAATGGAAAACTTGTATCTCAAATTCTACCATTTTATTTACCCTTTAACAAACATGAACTGGATCTTTGGCACTTCGATAACACTTTTTTAAAGATCTTCGCCAGATCACTTCCAATGGACTCAGTTTTCTTGAACTTTCTGAACAACTTAAAAGCTACTCAACACCCATTTTCTCTTCTATTTCTTTAAACTTTGCTTTCATGGCATTATATCTTATTCCACTTTATACTTCTCTGACTATTCCTTGGACTTTTTCCCTTTTTGCTCTTTTAATTTTGTTCAGTCTGTAATATGTCATGTTCCCATTAAAAAAAAATACTTTCTAGTATCACCTATTTGGCAATTTTTCCTAAAAACAAAGCACAAATCACTAAAATAGCATATGTTACTTTTTTCCAGGATTATACCATCTCTAAATAAACGCTAATGGATTTCAAGGCAACATGTTTTACTTCTTTTTTGATTTTATATCCAGTCAGTGTCTATTGACCTTAAAACCAAATACTACATTGTGGATTTTGAGGGCACAGAACAGGTTTAAAGAAATGGTAAAGGAAAATCAACAAACATGAAACTATTAGGAAGCTATTTTTAAAAATTTAAAAGGTTTGAGTACAAAGAGCATTAAACTGAGTTTCTTACTGCCATCAGCAATTAAAAGTTAACATAGATATGCTTTTACAAAATTAACTTACTGAATCTTAAACATCCCAGTGAGGTAGTTAATTTACATTTTACAAATGAAGAAATTAGGCACTCTGTCTTTGGGGTACCATATGTTAAATCCAGCAATATTTCTAAGATATAGGGAATTTTTGGAATAGCTTACAATAAATACTTAAGTACATTCTATGCATGTCCTTAACTTTGGAATTTGTAGTATGAAACATACTAAAAATGGAGTCTACACAAAGAACAATGGGGGTACAGAGGCAAATCAATGTGTCTATGCCTTGTGGGTTGCCTGAAGGAAGGGAAAGAATTGGGTGCGAACATGCAGAATACATTAGGGAAGAACACAGCAACTGTGATGTATATGATAGTTAAGGAAAGATAAAGACAGACAGAGAGAAAGAGATCAGCTGTGGGAAAAGGGGAAAAGAGAGAGTTCAAAACTTTCAAGTCTGAATGATGCCTAGGAAAATGAAAGTGCCACTGATAACAAAATTGGTAGAGTGAACTTTTCTAAGGAGAAAGTAGGATAGGCAATACCACAAGCTCTTGAACAAATAGTTAACCGTGATATGCAAGTAGAAATGTCTAAGACAGTTGAAGATGAAAATAAATTTCAAATGAAAGGAAAAAAATAAAGACATTGGAAAGGTATTAAACCATGAAAATCGATTTTCTATATATATATATAAATAGAAGAGCAGGGCAGGCCAAGATGGCTCAGTGGCAGAGTTTTTGCCTGACATGTCAAGAGACCTGGGTTTGATTCCCGGTGCCTGCTCATGCAAAAAAAAGAAGAGAAAAGTGGCAAGGGCTGAATCTTGAAACTGGTATAGGAGGGGGGCTGGTAACCAAGGCAGGGTGAACCACTGCCAAAGAGTCAGAAAAACCAAGGGACTATATGGTTACGGAAGTGAAAAGAAGAGAATTATGAGTTCAGTGGTATGAAGTGAAGGCACGAGGACAAGGATAGTAACTGTAAAAGAAGCAACCCAAACCTGAATAGGGAACCAAGAAAGGAATTCAAACACCTCTTTTAACAAGCTAGAAGTAGTAAACTGACATCAACACCCCTATATTCCATCAAGGAAAAGTTATGCCTCTAAGAACACTAGAGGTTTAAGGAAAGGATCAATGACCTAGGTGGCGATATTCTGTCCAGTTAGTTCTAAAGGAAGGAGGGGGAACAAATTAAGCCAAGATGGAGAACAGCTGACTTAGGGAAAGAATCCTGAAAAGAACTTATTTGGCTAAGGTGTCCCCCTTCTGCTCTTCCTTCTCTGCCTGTTACCTGGAACCCACATGGGATGGATCAAACTCTGACAAACACCCTGAACCATGAGGTCATCTAGAGGATGAAGGCCAATACAAAGAAAGTAGAACAGAAATATAGAAGGAACCTGGGCCCCTGAAGACTTTGAAATCTCATATTGAGCTTAAAGTTGAAGAAAAATACTTTTCTATCCTATTTAATCACTATTTTAGGCTAATACAGACTTAGATATTTATTTATTAGATACAGGAATAACATGTGGTTAATACAAAATTGAAAATACAGGAGATACATAAAGTATAGAATTCCTCTACCTCTTACTTTAGAGGTAACACTGTTAATAACTTGCTATGTTGACACATATGAGATAGAAAGAGATACCTTTGAAAAAAGGGAGGGGCATTAACATGGTAGGATGGTAGGGATTTTTTAATATTGTTTATACAATTTATATTTTTACATCAAACAGCAGACTGTGGACAGATTTCCAAGTTAGTACTTGTCGGATTCTACTTTTCAAATAAACCCTTAAAAGAGAACATGTTGGGTTAAAGAATGATATGCATTTAAAATTGAAAGGTATCAGACTAGCCAAGCAAAAATCTTACATCAATACATCAATGTACTTTTCCTCTTGTGGTGTACTGTCCCAAACTTTTTTTTTTTACAAAGTTGAAAATCAAAAAAAAAAAAAAAAATTCTATTTGTTTTTACATTTTTTTCTTTGACTATTACTAAGGTTGAACTTTCATATTTCATGTTTATATGCCACTTGTCATTTTCTGCAGTGAGTTTTCTAGGTTTTATGCCCATTTTATTATTGCCTATTAAAGCTACTTTACAGTAAGTTTTTGTATATCAAAGATTTTTGGATGTTAGCCCTTTTTCTGTGATAGGTGCAAATATTTCCTCCTTAACTCTTAACAAGCACTCAATAAATATTAGTTGTTATTTTGACTGCAGTTAACTTTATGATCAGTTTATCAAATTTTAGAAAGCTCACAATGATCTTACTAGAATTACAGTAACATTTGGGAAGCTTGACAGCAGCTTTATAACACTTAGTCATATTGGTATCTTCTCAATTGATTCACAAATGTTTTTAGTTTTCTTCAAATAAGTCATACTCATTTATATATTTATATTTCTTGAGACACTTATTCCTAAGTATTTTGCAATTTTTGATGCTATTGTGAACTGACTTGCCTTTTCCAGCCTATTTTTATAATTCTTGATTTTAACAGCTAAAACAGTTTCCTAGTTTATTTGCTTGGATTTTCTATGTTTGATTGCAAACACATTCTATCATATTCAAATAATAATCTAGCTTGCTTTTTCCAACAGTTTTGTCTTATTTTGTTTTTCTTATCTTATTGCACTAGCACAAAACAAGATTTTCCTATTTAATACAACTAATGTGGTAGATAAAAATACAATCATATAATTATATATTTGCATATAATCATATAAAAGAAATATCCAGAGTTTCCACCTGAAAAGTAAACTGCCAGGTGTGAGAATTTATAGGGCTATATGTGTGAAAACAAGGCAAATTTTTATATCCCTACGCTTTACTCTTAAAATGTTCTTTTTTTTATTAAAATGCTCTCTTGCAATTCATTTTTCAACTGCACATTCACTTACAAATATGTAATCTAACAAAATAAAAAGAAAAAGATACATCCTGGCATGAATAAATTAGGAAATTTAGAATAATAGAGCTATGTATAGTATAATTCAGTAATTAAGAAAAATCAAATGATTAATACTTGAGTCATATTTCTTATGTTGAATTCAGACAACTGAAATTGAAAACCTGGTACATAGGAATTTATTCTCTAATCTTTCACTTCAAGACATAATTGGCATCTGACAGTACTTACTTTAGTTTGAAATGCCAACCAATTAAAAATATTTTGAAGCACTAGTATCATGGGCCTTTTTTAAAAATATCTTATGTGTTACTAAAAAATCTTCTGTCTTCTTTTTCAATCACCAAGGGAATTACATTCTCAAATTTGGACTCCTTCATATCACAGTTTACACATTGTTTTCATTTTATAATCAAACTGCAAGTTTTTGAATGCTATAGAGATTTTTAAAAACTGTAAAACAGGAAAAACTTCTGTGGATGGGCAGCAGTAAACATAAATAGGTTATTTGCTGGCAGTGGTATCAATATGAATTTACTTAAACTTGTAATATTACAGAGAAATGAAAACTGTTCCTAAAATTTAATTAAGTAATAACTTTTTAATTATAAAAGGTTAACTGTTTTAAATATGATAACCTATTTTTCCTCCTTTGTCTAATCTCCACAGCATGAAAACATATGCTAAAAAGATGAATTATATTTTCCCCATATCTAGCACAAGGGGAATCTCCAGCTAGAACACTATATAACTTAGGACTTGCCCTTTAAAAGGCAAACTTAATTCTGCTAGAATTTAGTTTGTTTGGGACTATCAACTACATTTCAAAACTTAATTTTCTCAAAAGATATGGTGTCGTACTTAGTAAATTTTATACACTGTTTCTTGGCTAATACTTACTTTGATAAGATGTGTCTAATTTAAAATAGGAATTACTACCTTTTTTTAGTCCAACAACCAGTATTAGTTAACTCCAAAATCTCAAGTTCTAGCTCTTAACATTAATTTTTAGTTCCACATTTCTAACTAACTTGTTTAAAACTGAACTCCTTCCCCAATCCTCTACTTCTTCTTCCCCAGTCCTTCTATTTCTACCTACACTGGAAATGTTAACAATACCTACATCCTTTTAGTCACCTAAGGCAGGAAAACTTGAATTCATCTTTCATTCCTCCTTTTGCTTCATATATCCATCCAGTACCATGGATGCCACTGCTCCTAGTGCCACTATGTTAATCCAGACACTTAGTACCTTTTGTTTTGGTAACAGCAATGTTCTCCTAAATAGAATTTTCGTTTAAAATCTCCCCCTACAGCATTTCTTCTACTATATTCTTGTCAAATCACATTTCTAAAGTCACATTCTGGGTATATCAGGCCAGAATGCTCAAAAATAACTCTTATACTTTCAATGTGACTGTGTGATTGGGAAAATCTTGTATCTGGTGCTTTTATCCAGGGTATGGACAGGTGAGTAAAACAGTATGGAAAAAATAAATAAATAGTACGAGGGATAAGAGGTAAAATAAATTAGGTAGACTGAAATACTAGTGGTCAATGAGAGGGAAGGGTAAGGGTTATGGATTATATGAGTTTTTTTGTTTTTCTTTTATCTTTTTATTTCTTTTTCTGGGGTGATGCAAGTGTTCTAAAAGTGATCATGGTGATGAATTTACAACTATATGATGGTATTATAAGCCACTGACTGTACACCATGTATGGACTGTATGTGTGTGAAGATTTCTCAATGAAAATATTAAAAACAAAAAAACAAACCTCTTATCCTGACATTACAAGTCCTGTTACCTGACCTCAATGAACATTTAAAAACTTTATTTCCTACTACCCACCCTAATGAACTATGCACTCTAGCCAAACACACTGTTTTCTAAACATGTCCTGTGTCTCTCCTGTCTCCATCTTTCCCATGATATTCCTCTGTATATCCAAATTCAACTCATGCTTTTGGCCTATTTCAAAGGTTATTGTTTTCTAAGAAAGCATCCCAGATCTACCCCAGCTGAAAGTAAGAGCCTCTTACCAGCCACAGCACTTCATATGGACTCCTCTATAACAGTGGTTCTCAACCTTTTAATATCAGTGAATATCCAATCTCCTGAAAATCATGATAGAATGTACATTTTGATTCAGCAGGTCTGAGGTAGGACCCTGAGTCTGAATTTCTAACAAGATACCAGGTGATGCTAATGCAAACGGTCTGTGGACAATTTGAATACTAAGGTGTTATGGAACAGATCAATTTTGATCTAATATTTGGTTTTTCTTTACCTTATATTACCACATCTGTTTTCCTATAAGCTAAGAAAGAACCCTGTTCCTACAACTTGCAAAAGAAATACTCAACAAAACTTTGTAAATATTGCATAAGGTATAAATGTACTTTTCAAATTGCAGGTTTTCAACACATTAGTGGGTTGTAAACTATATGTATATTTGTATGTAAAACTACTTATATAATTGAAACAATAAATGGAGTCATATGAAAGAGAATAGAATATTATCATCACATGTAATAAGGGTGAATATTACCTTGTAAAACTTCTGTTTCAATTATATATCCACACATAGACATGCATTTTTATGTACTGGGTCAAAATGTAAAATTTATTTTCTATAAGGGCTTTGGTTAAAAAAGTTGAAAAACAGCCTGCCCATGCAAAAAAAAAAAAAAGTTGGAAAACTGAAGATACATTTTTGCCATATCTGAAGTATTTTCTTAGAAATTTTAGAATTGTAAAATTTTATAAAATTTTTATGGACAAAAATATTATCATGCCCACACATATTTTAGCACACAACAAACAATTTCAGGAGATTTTGCTAAACATGACTTTTTAAAACGACCTCCATATAAAATGGTCTCCCCTTAATCACAATGTATTATGCTGTTTGTTTGTTTACGTTCTGATTCCTCCACCTAAAAGTAAGTTCCTTAAAGACATGAACCTTGTGTGTCTTGTTTCTCACCACATCTCCAGTGACTGAGATAAGTTTACAATAAATACTTATCAAATGATAAACAGTAAAGTTCATAAAATAAGTTTTATACATAGTAAATATTAACTGTTGTTTTGGTTGTCTACATCCCCTCACTTCTCCCTTCCAAAAAAAAAAAGCCCCTGAATAATAATAGATTTCAAATGTGTAACTATTTTAACATGGTCCACAATGGGGGATGGTCCACAGCCATAGCCCATGGGTCAAATCTGGCCAGCTGTCTGTTTTAGTAAACAAAGTTTTATGGAACATAGCCACACTCATTTTTTTTATATACTATATGGCTACTTTTGCACTATGATGGTAAAGAAGGCAGAGCTGAATAGTTGCCATACAGACTGGATGGCCTGCAAAGACTAAAATATTTACAATCTGGTCATTTACAGAGAAAGTTTGCCAGCCATTGGCCTACAATACAGGCATACTGCAGATTCAGTTCCAGACAACTGCAAGAAAGCAAATATTACAATAAATTGAATCATACAGATTTTTTGGTTTCCCAGAGCATGAAAGTAATGTTTATATTATAAATGACTATTAAGGGTACAATACATTATCTCTAAAAAACAATATACATACCTTAGTTAAAAATACTTTACTGCCAAAACATGTGCACCATCATCTGAGCTTTCAGCAGTCATAATTTTTTGCTAGTGGATACTCACTGACATGCCCTTAATCACCCAAAAGCCTCTACATTGGCTCTTTGTTGATGGCTGCTGACTGATCAGGGTGATGGTTGCTGAAGGTTAGGGTGGCTGTGGCAATTTCAAAACATTTGACAATGCAGTTTGCTGTATGAATTGACTCTCATTCATGAATGATTTCTTTGCAGCATGCAGTGCTTGTTGGAGAGCATCTAACTCACAGTAAACTTCTTTCAAAATTGGAGTCACTCCTCCCAAGCCTTGCTGCTGCTTTATCAACTGAGTTTATTATAACATTCTAAATCCTTTGTTGACATTTCAACAATTTTCATGGCATCTTCACCAGGAGTAGATTCCATCTCAAGAAACCACTTTCTCTGCTCATCCATAAAAAGCAACTCTTCATCCATTAAAGTTTCAGTGGGAGATTGCAGCAATTTGGTCACATCTTCAGGCTCCACATCTAATTCTAATTCTCTTGCTATTTCCACTATATCTGTACTTACTTCCTCTACTGAAGTCTTGAACCCCTCCAAAGTCATCCTGTTAATGCTGATATTCTGACCTCCTCCCTTATATCACAAATGTTCTTAATGGCATTTAGCATGGTAAATCAATGTTTGGATTCAGAATGGCAAAGTCAATGTTTTCAATTACCCAAATCTATCAGAGGAATCACTATCTTTTAAGTCTTAAATAATAAGACTTAAAAGTTGAAATTACTTCTTTATCAATGGGCTGCAGAATAGATGTTGTGTGAGCCGGCATGAAAACATTAATCTCCTTGTACATTTCCTCATTAGAGACCTTGGGTGAACAGGTGCATGGACAATGAGCAGCAATATTTGGAAAATAATCTTTTTTTTCTAAGCAGTAGGTGTCATAAGTGGGCTTAAAATTTTCAATAAACCATGTTGTAAACAGATGTGCTGTCATCCAGGCTTTGTTCCTTTCATAAAGCACAGGCAGAGTAAATTTAGCATAATTGTTAAAGGCCCTAAGATTTTTGAAATGGTAAATGACAGATGACTCCTCCCCTAACAAGAGAGTCATCTTTTCTTTTGAAGCTTTAAAGCCAGGCATTGACTTCTCTAACTATGAAAGTCTTACTTGGAATCTTCTTCTATAAGGCTGTTTTATCTACACTGATAATCTATTGTTCACTGTAGCGAGTCTCATCAATTACCTTAGCTAGATCTTCTGGATAACTTGCTGCACCTTCATCATCATGACTTACTGCTTTATGTTATGGAGATAGTGTCTTTTCCTTAAACTTCAGGAACCAACCTCTGCTAACTTCAAACCTTTATTCTTTAGATTCCTTACTTCTCTCAGTCTTCACAGAATTGAAGAGTTGGGATCTTGCTCTAGATTGGGCTTTGATTTAAGGGCATGTTGTGACAGGTTTGATCTTCTATCTAGGCAATTAAACTTCCTCCATTTCAGTAATAAGGCTGTTTCGCTTTGTTACCATTTGTGTGTTCACTGGAGTAGCCACTTTGAATCTCCCTCAAGAGCTTTTCCTTTGCATTCAAAACTTGGCTAACTGGTACAAGAGGCCTAATTTTTGGCCTGTCTCAGCTTTCAATATGCCTTCCTCACTAAGCTTATTCACTTCTAGCTTTTGACCTAAGTGAGAGGCATGCAATGTTCCTTTCAACTGAACCCTTGAGGCCAATGTAGGGTTATCAATTGGCCTAGTTTCAAAATTGTTGTGTCTCAGGGAATAGGGCGGCCCAAGGAGAGGAAGAGAGGTGAGGAAATAACAGATTGGTGGAGCAGCCAGAACATACATTTGATTAATCTGCCATCGTATATATGCACAATTCATGGTACCACAAACAATTACAATAGTAACATCAAAGATCACAGGTTATCGTAACAGATATAATAATGAAAAAGTTTGAAATACTGTTAGAATTACCAAATATGACACTGAAACATAAAGTGAGCACATGCTGTTGGAAAAATGGCACTAACAGACATGCTCAATGCAGGGTTGCCACAAACCTTCAATTTGTAAAAAACGCAAAATCTATAAGGTGCAATAAAGTGAAGTGAAATAAAATGAGGTATACCTATACACAGGTCATTCTATTTTTGAGTATTTATATGTATACAATGTTTGACATTTAATCATAGATATTCTAAAGATTATAAGAACAAATGTTGGTGGTAACTTTTACCTTATTGTAATTCTTGGCTAACTCCAACATTTCTTTTACCACTGATTCATTGTGTTTACAATGTTCACTGTAGTCCTGAAGTGTCAAACCTTCCATCCAACTCTTCTTATGCAAATTTAGCAACATCTAAAAAAAAAAAAAAAGTAATTTTCTATATTCAGGATATTTCCTTCACTTGTCTTTAAAAACAATTTTATTAAAAAAGTTTTAGAATTAATGAGTTTAAATTTAATTTTATTAATTTAAATAAACTCTAATAAGAACTCTAAATACTAATATAACCTAAGGAGGATTCTAACCCTGGGGCCTTTGCATTTGCTGTCCTTCTGCCTACAGAACTATTCTCTTTACATGGCATGCTTTCCTTATTTCCTTTGTGATAGATGCCCTTCCTTGACCCCCTAGCTAAAAAAGTCACATCCCACTCTATTTTAAACACGAGGCTTTCTTCCGTTAATCTGCTTGACCATTTTTATAACACTTTCAATACCTGAAAGTTTTGTTTACTTGTTTATTACACCTCTCTCCCATTAAATCACAAGGGCAGGGACTTGCCTTGTTTACTTCAAGATCACCAAGGCCTACATTCCAGAATACTATGTAATCATAGCAGACACTCAATAAATATCTGCTGAAAGAATGAATGAACAAAACATCTATGTTACACACAAGTTTCTATAATATTTCATATAGCCCCACTTTCAAATGCTAACATACAAAAGTAAATGTCCCATTTACCACATGACTGTGTGTTGTCAGTCCATCTCTCTGATCCTTAGGTTATGATCTATGAATTGAGGGCTGGAATTAAAGAATCACTAAGAGTTCTTTCAAATTCCAAAATTCTAGTTATAATTCAAGAAATGAAAACTTCATTGTCAGAATGAACAGCCATAAAGCTAGGAAGTAAATCGGATTCATCCAGTTTGTAATCACATCAGAAAACTGGGGTTAGACATTGCTACCTACCATAACTTGCCAAACCCCAACCAAAACCATTCCACCAACCATAAAGAACAGCAAAGTCTTTATATAAGATTCTACAAGGGTTCTATGCACTAGGGTAACTTTCCAGAAACCTGCAACCTCCAGATGGGTCCCTGATCCAGATAAGTCCTGAAATGCAGAGGGGCCAGCCTCTCCAGAACATCAACTAGTTCCATCCCCCTATCCCGTATTTTCAACAACTCTTTTAACATGAAAAAGTCAGAATGGGCATATCCCAAATAGCCCTAAAGAGTAGGATAAAAAGATCAAAGGTAATGGTGGAGTTATACAGAGAAGGTAGGGTTTAACAAATGAGTATAACTGCTGAATAATAAACTGATATTTCTTTTAGTCTCCAGTATCTTAGAGCAGCTAGAATTAAAAACCTAAAATTGTGGAGTTGTAAACCATACCAAACTCTGAAATCTGTTCTACAACTAACTGTCGCGATGTGTTTTGAAATTTATCGTTTTCTTGTATATATTTTATTTTTCATAAAAAATTTTAAAAGTCTATTGTGATGATTAATATATATATATATATATATATTTCTTCTAGCCTCCAGTGTTCTGGAGCAGCTAGAAGGAAAAATCTGAGATGATGGAATGGTAGCCCATGACAAACTCTGGGATCTGTTCTCTAACTACTTGTTGAAGAGTACTTCAAAAAGTATTGCTTTATTCTTTCTTTGCTTTGTGTATTTATTGTATTATACAATAAAAAAGTTAAAAAAAAAAAAGAGAAGGAAAGAAAGAAAAGGAAACTGGGGTCAGGCCCTGTATGTGTGATTATGAAACTGAACACCCTAACTTAGTTTCTCAATTTGGAATCCTAGTTTTTAGTGCATATTCTTGTAGGTACATAAATTTTCAAGTTAGATTCTTAAGATAGGTTTTTTAAAGTCTTATTCCATAATTGTTCTTCAACTGAGGACCATCGTTGATTAAATAAGTTTTTTTAATGACTGCTAAAAAGATTGAACAGCATGAGTAAAATGGTAGCTACAGAATGATTGTTGTTGTGCCATTCGAACCAGTATATCTTAAATGGATGGGTCATAAGTATATGAACACCTTTTTGGAAGTGTATGGTTTTGGGTTTAGAGGTTTTCAGATATATGTTGTAAAAAGTTCATGTTATGCTGAAGAAGAAACTGCATGTCAAATCACCTATGAGACTCTCAACTCAAACAGGCCCTAAACAGCCCCAACCTTTCCTAGACCCACGGGAAGCGAAAGACAGTTGAGGGGAAAAAAACTGAAGAAAGCTAGACAGGTGACTAGTTTTTTGACTGCTTCCCATTTTCTCCACTGTTTTAGAAAACAGATCCTCAGGAAATTTTGGTGCAGCTACAACTACCTATGCCATAAAGCTACCTGTAATTAAGCACTGAGAATTGGATTCCCTTATTTCAAAAGCAAAGTAAATTAGTTACCAGTGATCAGCAGGATATTCCTACCATGCCCAGACAAGGATTCCATTAGGACCCTCATGTAAGGTTTGAGCTTAGTATACAAGTTGGACAGATAAGAATAAAGGCAGGGCTCTCATTATTGAGAAAGCAGCTGAACTGAGCTTTTAGGAATATCAACATAACATTAATTAATTCATGTATATATCTATACATGTGTTTTTTATGCAAAGGATGGTGGCTAAGTCTATAGGATATGAAGGAGGAGGAGAAAAATTAGCTGGATATGACCAAATAGATGAACATTTGGTACCTGCAACCCTTCACTCACCACTGTGCTCAAGCACCTGGGCCCTTCAAGTGAGTTTGTGGGTGGCGCTGACCTTTTAAACAGAGATTAATCAAATTTAAAAAAAGGTGACACACCTTACCCCACAGTATATAACTGAGATTAAAAACAGAAGTGATCTGATTGAAAGGGGGTAGGTATGGAGAGACCAACTTACTCTACTTTCCACTGACCGGAAGTACCCAGAGTCCCCTCCTAAGGCACCTTGGTGAGGATCAACTCAAACTATTAGGAATGGTTTTGCTTGTTACTAATCACCTAAAGCATGTTTAGGCTTTAGAGTGCATGAAGGAACCAAAAACGCATTGGCTATCAATGGTACACTTAATATTCTTTAAAAAAGTCTTCCTCCAAAAAAGAAATACAATATGCTAATTTGAAGTATCTGATTGCAATAATAATGAAAAACAGTTCAGATAGTAATTTCAAAAAGCAATAGGCAAAATTAAACGTTTGGTATTAGATGAGAGGAAAAAAAATGTACTTGAAATAATCCTAACATAGTAGAAACAAACAAATGAATTCTAATCCACAAAGATGCTAGGTAATTTTAAAAGTGAATGAATCTGAAGAATGCCTAGTATACAAAGGGATTATAAGAATCTAGCTCTAAGTATATGAACACCTAAACTGTATTCACCTTTTGGTTACTTTTAGTTTACCACAGGTGAATATATTATGTTTTTAAGAAGTATTACTACAGAACTACAATCTAATGTATTTCTCTCAAATTGGAAAGCTACTAATTTTATTGGGCAAGATACATTAATTAGAAAAATCAGAGAACTAGTAGGAAGCTTTTTATAATTTATCATAAAACCAAACTGGAATACTGGCTATGTTTTCTACTTCCTCTCCTCCTTACACCAACAAGGTTTAAATATGCCTTACAATATGTCCAATAAAATATTCCTTTATTTTAAGCTGTAATTCAACAGAAATGGAATAATATTCAGAACACATCAGTAAAAGGGTCAATAATTCCAATTCAAGTCATATACCAGGTAATAGTTTTAATGGTTTGAGAAAATCTTTTCCTCCTCTGTCTAAAATAATGATTTAAACTTACCTTCTGTTCTAGTTCATTTTTCCGATAGTTAATAGTAATAGAGTAATAATGTCTGTTTAATCCATGAATTAATGCCTGTAGAGGTAAATGATTGGAAAATAGTGCAGATTAGTATTTTTCATCTATTAAATTAAATACAACTATTTGAAAGAGTTGAGCTATCCCACAGACAGTACCTTTATCATCCTCTAAAAAAATATTTTATATTCTAAAGAAGCTACAATTAAAATATTTTCCCTCAGCTACAAGTTTAGAAGTTAGAGGGATGGGTCACATTCTTCAAAGCATGATATAAAGCAACATAAATGAAAAAGCTTCAGTCCTTGTGCAGAGTCAAGGATAACTTATGACCACATCATAATCTACATTAATAATTATCCATAAATCATAAATAATTTATTAAGTCTGATTTTATGAAATCTCAGGGGATCATTCGTCTGTCAAAAGAAAAGCTTTAAAAAGCCATAACAGTGTATTTGTTTGTTCACTCACAACAAAGATCTGGGGTTTACATTTTCCTTAATGTGGTTCTGATAAGTTCAAATATTTGTGTGTGTGTGTGTCTCTAAATTAACAATGTAGAGTTTGTTCTTACTGGGTCTATCTTGGCTGCTACTCATATGCAGTGACAGGCAATCTTGCCAGTCAGAATTTTTTTCTCTCTACTCAATTTTCAAGACAAACAGGCAAATCATAATACTAACTAGCTAATATTCATAGCTTTATTAAGAAATGAAAGGAGAGTTGATGTAAATCAGTACAGTTTCCGTGGGGATGGTGCAAAGTTTTGGTAATGGAGGGTGTTGATGGCAGCACAATATTGTGATATAATTAGCACCACTGAATTGCATACATGAAAAGTAGTTAAAATAGGAAATTTTATGTATATGCTATCACAATAAAATTTTTAAAAACCAAAAAAGAAAGGAAATGATACCCCAGGCATGTGCTAGAATCAATTCACAACCACCTCAGTGTTTAACTCTAGCAGCAGAGATTCAAAGTAATTTGGGAGGGACCTAGAAGATCCTCTATCAACTTA
The DNA here is from genome assembly GCF_023851605.1 of Tamandua tetradactyla. Lineage (NCBI taxonomy): Eukaryota > Metazoa > Chordata > Mammalia > Pilosa > Myrmecophagidae > Tamandua > Tamandua tetradactyla. The sequence continues at coordinate 132,229,711 of NC_135329.1, read as the reverse complement.
TTAAGACATGAAAGAAAGAAAGATACTTTAGAAATATTTTCAACAAGCCTAAAAACAAAAAGACCTTTGGGGTTAACTCTCAGAAATCTAAAGATAACCAAAACAACCACCAAGCTCTCTGATTAATGGATTTTTCAGTATAAGTCTTAAGGCATTGAGTGAGAGGTAGAAATGGTGGGGAAGTGAATATTAATGCACACCTAGCATCTGCTTTATATATTACATCTTTTAATCTTCTCAAAAACCCAGTAAGGCAAGATGGTTCCATATGTATTCTGGCAGATGAGGAAAATAAAGACTCAAAAATTTAATTTGCCCCATTTTATAGCTAGTAAAAGGCAGAGATGGGTTTTGAACCAGATTCCTACCATATTATGTTATTTCTGTCATACTATGCTAGAGAGTGTCTTAGGAAATTCTTGGATTAAGTGTATGTATTTTCAAGATCAGGATGAGGACAAAGCAAGCTCTTATTTTTAAACTCTGCTTGCAAAAATCAGTCCACTAAATATTTTTAAAAACTTTAGATATTACTGTAACAATCCATTCATATACTCCTAATGTCTGCTATAAAAGTGTGCTATGAGATCACACAGGAAACAGTAACTGACTTAGTACAGTTGATATAATAAATTAAACTATTAAGAATATCTAGAGGGCGGGCCACAGTGGCTCAGCAGGCAAGAATGCTTGCCTGCCATGCCAGAGGACGCGGGTTCGATTCCTGATGCCTGCCCATGTAAAAAAAAAAAAAAAGAATATCTAGAAAATTCTTACCCATTTTAATAATCAGGAGAGTGAATTCAATTTTGGCATATAAGACTGCTGTACTGTGCAGATTAATAAGTGAAACTGATCAGGGCCTCCCTAATCTGTACTCCAGTTTGTATAAACTAGAAGGAGGTGTATCTTCCGAGTGGAAGAATTAGAAAAAGGCACCCAGCCCTCTAAGCATACAACCCTGGCTAGAGTGTAGAGTTTGGACTAGATCTCAGGCCTCAAACACATCCTCTATACAAGCCCCTTTGTGCCATGTCCTAATTGTACAAGCCTACATGAAAGCAATAAAGCTAACATCAGTTGTGGCCAAGTAAATACAGAAGCCAGCTGACTGGCCAGCCCAAAAACAGGTCCACTTGTTGGAGATTAACTATACTGGTGAAATATAGGATTCTGTATTTGAAGGCACTACCTACTTGATTCTCAATTACATTATTTAGATAAAAGTAGTATAACTAACACAGGCAGCATAAAGATTAGCAGGTATAATGATAACAAAACAAATGCAATTCTAAATCAAATGATATATTTAAATGGTCTTCCAATTTTACTTATTCACCTGCTATGTATCTCCAGTGAATTCATCTCAAATCATAACTAAACTGGCCTGCGCAGTCCTCCCTCCACAGGCGTTCAAAACACAAAGCTCGTTTAGCTCAGTGAATAATACTAGTTTTATCAAGAGGGAGACTAATCTTTTGAAAGGGTACAACTGCAAATTAAATATATAATGTACTAGCAATGCAATATGCCAAGCAGATAAAGGAGAAGGTTATATACAGCAAGCTAGAAAAAAAATTCTTAAAAGCACAATATTTAAATTTTTAATTTATACTTAAACACCTGATGGACATGGAAAAATTCAGATAATTCTTCATTAAAACAGGCTATGTTCCCAAGGTTCATTCATTAATTAGCTGTTTGAAATCTGCAACACAGCTTTCCATAGAAACACTGTTATAAAGACTCATTCTGTTCTATACTATTATATATTATGGGCTAATAAGCTGTTGGTGGCTGACCTGAGAAGTTGGCCATCTTTTACAGCACAGGTTCTAGACGATATGCTTTGGATTTACTAACAGTACTTCGCTTATGTGCTTTTGGACATCATGACCCTTGTTTTATTTGATCAGAGACTTCAAACCTTCAAAGAAGGAAGTTCTGCCTAATTAATACCTCCACCGCTATAGAAGAGCAGACATAATATACAATATACAGTTTATGAATTATATGTGATTCATAGGTTCTTGATAGGTTATAAAAATTTTATGCTCTAAAAAAGTAAGGTGTATTTAGATCTGAAGATAAATTTGTCTTCAATTATTTTACATTGATAAACTGAAAATATTGTGCTAAATTATATCCATTAAATCGCATTTTAAAATGACACTTTCTGTATATAAGCAGTGAAAAGAAACAAAACATGGAAATAGTGGCTGCCTCCACAGTAAGAACTAGGTTGCAGAAGGCAGAGGTAGAAGGAAGAGTTATTGCTAAATACCATTTTGTAGTTTTTTAAATTTTGAACTGTATACATGTTACTTATGCAAACATTTACTTCTAACTATAGTGTGAAAGAATAAGGAGACCTGGCTATGAGTACTAGTTCCTACATTAACTCTGCATGAGATAGACAACTCAAAAACTTTCTAGGACTCACTTTCCTTACCTGTCACATGATCACAATGGCTCCTTCCAGTGCAACTGTTTTGCCAAAAACAATGTTTATCAATAGCATTAACACTATTAAGACAATGCGATTGTCTTATAGCTACACTTAGAGGCTCACAGCCCTAGCACAAAACATCTAAATTTATAGCAATATTTGCTAAATATCCATGAGGTTGGAACTAATCTTTACATTTACTGTGGCACTACTACCTTGAAGATCTGAAATGTCATTGAGCAGTATTTAATGAAATATTTAAATACACTGAGTCACTAAAATAAATGCTTGTTAACTTTCAATATTATATATTTGACAATTTTGGTCAAATCAAATATTCCAAGTGCGGAATAATATAAAATCTTTTTATGTTAATACAGAAGTCTACAATGTATTTTCCCCTCTATCAAGATGACCAATGGCTTCTCAAATAAAACACAAAGGTGAATATAAACTTTGTCAATTCGCATTGGCTTATGGAAGATACTTCAACATTAATTGCCACTAGTGCTTTAAAAGTAACATTTTCGAAAAGCAATATATCTCACTGCACAAAGTTTAAAAAATACAGACTAAGAAAAATATAAAAGAGAAACCATAATCCTACCATCCAAAAGTAAAATCAATACTAACATGTTTGGGTAAATGTAAATATATAGGCACAATTTATATAATATGTATTTACAAAAAAAGAATTTGTATATCCAACTTTACAATCTTTTTTCTCACTTAACGTATTTCGAAACTTCCCCGGATTATTAAATAGTAGCTACAATGTAATCATAATTTTTCCCCATTACTATAAGTATAATAGTAGTTTTCTGTGTTAGAAAGCATTAGTGACCACCAGCATGTGTGGTGATGCTTACTGTCAAGCTTTTATACCTGCTACCTGAAACTTAGTTTAGGAGAAAGGCCCCTAATTTCTATTACAAAATAAAAGCTGGCACTTCTGAAAGCTTCTGGTCCTTGAGTTAAAGATTTAATATCCTATATGGATATTATGGATATTACCATTCACTTCAGATTCTTCGGGACTGATTTCTTTATAACTTCTCTTAGACAAATAAGAAAGTGTTTTAAGGTGTGGCTTTGTCACTTTTTGGCTTGATACCATTTGAGTGTTTGTGTTGAAATTGTCTTAAAACTGTAAAGCACCCAGATAGATGTCATTCTGATGGATGCTATATAAACTGTGAAATAAATAAATTTACAGACTTTAATTGGAAATCAAAATAAACTATAAAAACCACAATGAAAGGAAAAATAATGACAATGTAGCTCTTACATACACAGGTCCTTTTAACTTAGGTTTGGACACTGTTATACAAAGTGCATCTTAAATTTCACAGAATAGAAGGTAGGACCAAAAAATACTTAACTGGAATGATGTAGAAAGAAACGGATTTTAATATCAATTACACTCAATTTTTAAGGTTAAAAGCAGTGTTTTAATTTAAAAGATGAAATCTGCAACAGGTGGCTGCTGGCTTGCAATTACTGAAAACTTCTGGCAGAAATAAACCATGTAGTAATCACAATGATCTTAACTTGTGAGATGCTACTTAACCTTTTGCAAAAAATAATGAAGCAGTATGATGCTATGGGGTTTATAAGAAAGGTCATTATCACAGGCTAAAAAGGTCCAATAATAAATTCTCTTGAAACATGCAAGCATGGGCTTGTCTGTACCCAATCAAAAACACTGGTAGCTTATTTCATACTCATTATACTTTGCAGTTTTCTCTGACTTGTAAAAAAAATTTTTTTTCAAAGCAGCACAGCTCAATCCTTTGAAATGTAACACTTCACTTTGATAAAGACTTCAGATGAATGACCGTTGCAAAATTAAGTGTATAAAAGTATAAAGTTATCTGAATGTAACCAAGACTTAAACATGGTTAACTGTCAAAACCACAACTCCCTGAAGACAACCATATGATAGAGCAAAGTTTCAGAAGGGGAGTAGCAAAAGCTACTATAATCTCTTTGTCTTATGTGTTCTGTTGAACCAAACATGGTCTTTCTGTCTTTTTAATTGATCTTCAGAGAAGCAATTAACTATATAGACACATGTACTGGTGCATTTAAAAACACATTTACAATAATTTTTGCAGACAATAAAGATTTGTGTAAAAACAATGAGGCATGCAAATGATACAAAGAAAATATTAATCACTCAGGAGGATATTAAGTGTCTGAATACCAGTAACTCCAATAATGGTGGATGGCATCATTAGAAAAGACAAGTTTGTAAATGCTAATCTAAAGTAATATACAGATGTGTTTTATAGAAATTATAAAACCAGTTTTACTAAAAGAAAAAATGGCAGAAAATTTCAAGTATTATTTAAGAATTGATTATGGCGACCTCTTAAACTGTACATCAACTTTCCCATTAACTGCAGCTATAAGAAATATCTACTAATCAAACATCATTACAATGATGACAGCTAATATGCTCCACCTGAAACTCTTATCTATACTTTTTTCTATAATGTGAACCATGCAAAGCCAAGACAAATGTTCTACTATACTCCTAAAAAGGTGTCCTCAAAATATAGTAGAAAAGTATAATTAAAAGACTCTACTTAAAACTAACATATGAGAAAATAAATAACTTCTGCCACAATATTTCCAGTATCTTTTTTTAAGAACAATCAAATAACAGCAAGCAAACTAAAAGGCTAAGAATTAGATCTTAAAATTATTATGTACAGCAGGCTTTTAAAATGTAAAATAGAGTTTTAACGTATTACCAAATGCAGGCATTACCTGAATAGAAGGCTTGTTTAAGTGACCCAGATTTGAAGTTGTTTGTCTTGGTTCATGTCCTAAGACCATCATATTAGCATTGATCAATCTGAAGGCATCAATAACAACCTGTAAAAATAAGGTGTCAGGTCAATTCTTTTTTAAAAAGCAAGTGATAATGCCAAGCAACAGTGGACAAGGCATGATCAACTTGCATCTGTTTCTGGCCCATTTCCAGAAAATCATTTAATTATAATATTAATAAAAAAGAACCTCCTGCTGACTGTGCCATCAGCACACCACCCTCTATCTTGTAATGTAAGGTGACACCAATTATTACAATTTTCATGAAGCAGTAAAGAAAAATATTAACTTTGCATCTTCATTATTGAAATGCATCATGACTAAACTTATACCAAACCACCTTCATGATGTGCGTGTTTGTCACCTAAATTTTACCTAATCAAAAAGAATGACAAAGAGAAACTAAAACTGAAAGTGAGCACAAGCTAAGGGACCACATCTAAAGCCCAGCCCTGTCACATCAATTATACCACCACGGTACTTGAAATGACAACAAAATTACAGCCAGCAAGGCACTTGCCCCACGTATTCTCTTCTAATCAGATACCTTTTACTTCTGGTGACTATGAAAGACCTTATAACTTGTGTGATGGCCTTAAATGTCCAAACCACTGTCAAGCATAGGAGACACAATAGAAGAAAACTAAAATCATGTGTGCTTTTAAGCAAGGAACATGGTATAAAATAAGGTCCTAAGTTCACAGTGAAAAAATAACAACAGGTATCCTCTTTACGCTAAGTGTATGTAATATTTCTGTACAGAAAGACTTTGAATTCTTACATGATACATTATCATTTATTAGCTCTTACATACTAACAGATTTAACAAGAATAACACACTATCCCCAATTACTGTCTTGTTTCTCTTCATTGTCATGGACCTGTAAGAACTCAAAGCTTCAAAACATTGTGAAGTTGTAAAGCCCCTTGACTTTAAGAGTCAGATGCCCAAACTCAATACATTCAACACACAGAATAATCTTAAAGCAGGATAATAACAGTATTTCTAGATTTGCCTTTAAAAGTGCTATACAGCCAAGACGTCTCAAAGTTTTAAAAGCTATTGTCAACTAGATTGTTCTCCTTTGTACAAACGTTTGAGGATACTGAGATAAAAAATGAAATTTATTTTCGAGTTAACTGAAATCTAAACAAGTCTAAAACTTGATTTTAATATTACTACCTGCTGTATGCTAAAGAATAAGATTTAAAGAAAGAAAAAAAAGATCATCCTTTCTAAAAGACTGTTATAAAGAGTCAAGAGTACTGAAGAATATCAGCTTAGACCTAAAAACATCATGACAAGTTAATCAATCCAAGGCCCCTGTCCATTCTGATTGGCTAAAAAAATACAAGCTTTGAATTTTGCTTTTATTTTTAACAATCTGAATTTCCCCACAGATTCCTCTTGCCTCAAAACAAAACCAAGCATCCCCAGAATATGAATAATTTAATAGTTTGCAAAAACTCTTTTTCTTTATACAATAACCTTACTCCAGACTTAACCTTCACATTTTATTTATAAATCAATAGATCTAGGCCTATACATCTTGCTTATACTTACATTTTTTTCTAAATATATTTTCTTTTCTCATAAAGCAATAAACGCAGGTACTAATACCAGACATACTTTAATCAGATATTATTATCATAAAACACTTCAGGCAATTGTTTAAACATTTTAGAAGTAAAAGATTTTCTCACATTTTCTACTAAGGACCACATATACTATGATCAAGTTAAAATGTGGGCAAAGGAAGGGGAAGTGAACATTTTGACAGACAACAAAGATACTAAAACACACAAAGACTGCCACTCTATTTAATTAATTATAAATATTTAAGAGCAAGGCATCATTTTGCTCCAAGTGTTTTTAGAATACTTTGATGCCATTTTAAGACTTGGGTAAAAGCATCTGTAGGAAAAAATACACTTCCATAAAACCATTATGTATCACATAATTATGTATCACAACAAAACTTTTTTTTTAATTTTTATTTTATGCTAATGTTTTATTTTGATGTTTTTCCAGCTTCACAGAAAAGTCAGAAGCATAGAACAAGTACCTAAATGTTTAACTTTGCTTTATGTATTTAAATGCACATATATTTTTCTGAACCATCCAAAAGCTTATCAGAGACATTGTGCTTTTTTCTCATTAAATAATTAAATAATAATATACTCCCGAAGATCAAGTCTGTTATTTTATGATTCCAAGTACAATTACAACAAAACTTTTTTATACTGAATGTTTTCAAACTAAAACAGCAGACAGCTATTTTACATGCAAAAATCTCTAATATTTCTTTGGTATATTATAAACAGGTATGAAACTTCATAAAAAGGACATGAAAATACCAGCTAAGTAGCTGTTATAATCTGTAAAAACAAATCTGAAATAAAAAATGTTAATGTCTATTAAGAAATTAAAAGAAAAATGCAAGGACTTAATATAGTTCAACTAATAAATGATAGCCTATGTAAAGTGACATGCTTAGATTGGCAATTCCTGAATCACAACGACAGCCAGTAGAAAATGAATACTTTACACACAGATTAAAGGAATTTGCTGTCATCACTATAGTAACTGTCTTAAGGAAACTAAAATGTTCAACAACCTGCAGAACAAAACTAGATTTTGTATGCAAAAAATATATAAATATGGCAATATAGCCTACATTTTAATTTCTGTACATTTTATAATTGCTTTTTGTGCTGTGAGAATAAATGGGTTTCTCCTTTAGAGCAACCTATCAAAATAGACTCATTAATGTCCAGTGCACTAATGAGCAATGGGTGAAGAAGGTGTTAATTATGCCACAGTAAGATTCAAGAAAAAGCCCTAGTGAACACTTGGAGGTGTGTATAAGCTGAAGGCGTTTCTCCATGTTTATGTATTTACAGCATGATGCAATAGAATGACAGCAAAGTGGTCACTCCATGATTAAGAATGGAAATTTTAGATACAACATGCTGAACAAAGAACCCCAAGGATTAATTAAAGTATGGTGGGGGTTGGGGGGAGGGAGAAGTGGGGGAAGACAAGGGTAATAATCCATGTTTTGGAACTGTCTAAATTTTCTGAAACTTCTTTTTGATGTATATATTAAACAAGCTCAGTTTGTCTTATAAATTCAAATAGTAATTTACCCAAAAACTTTGCACAAAAATTACTTCTATAATGTTATAATAAAAACTTCAAGCTAATGTGTGAAGAATATTTTCAGTGATATGATGATATACTTTAAAAACTGCTTTCCATTTTGAAGTCCTACACACAACATTGAATAGCTATTCAGCAGTCTGACCATTTAATTTTTTCTGGTGCAAGTGCCTTGAGACTTTTCAGAGGTCACTGCAACAGTAGACAGCGTATAACAAAACCATTAGCAGTTTGGCTAGCTTGGGGAAACCTCTTACTTTCCTTTTTTGTTTATTATCACTGCATGAATCTGCAGCATATGATAGTTTATAATTTCTCAGGCTTGTTAAATTCATGTTAAAGGTCTGTTTTCTTGTTGAATAAATTTTGTTCATATAATGCTGCCTATTTCATACACTCAGTCTTTAATAGCACCTTTGGTCTATGCGCAACTCACAGATCAAAACAGAGGACTAAAATAGGGGTTGATGATGCTATTTACATGTGTGATTCCTGCTGTCTTCTTGTTAGTAGCTTTAATATAATAGAAGACCTTGTCTGTTTTGTAATTAACACATCTTTACTGGAGAGATATTTGGAAGTGATTGCTGTGAATATACTGGTTAGTAAAATAAACACAATCACACACCACTTTCTGTTATCAGACAAATTTGTGAATTGTACACATTATACTCCAGATCAACAAACTGTGATATAACAGCCAAGTAGAAGACACATATTTATATAACCCTTTATTTTTCTGAAAATATGTATTCACTCTGACCTTGCAAATATAATTAGCTTGTGGGATGTGCAGATTTCAGTACCATGGTTGCTTTATTAATTGCAACTCTTGGAAATAGATACTAAATATTTGGAAGCTGCCAATACAAAATAAAAACTGCATCTTTTTTGTACATCTGTCTTAGCTTATAAAAGCAAAATAGTTTTAAAAACAATAACTATGTTCCATATTTATTCCAAGCATACTCAAGGGTCAAGGGCCTATAATTTCATTTTAATAACAAATGCAGTTTAAGATTCAAAACTCTGTTTTCAGATTCAGTTTAATCCACAATTTTTGGCTTCTCTTGTGAGTCTAGTATGGTTCTTTCAATACACTATTTATTTTGAAATTCATGTTTTTATATGAACTGCTAGGTCACTAGAAAACTATATTTCCAAAGCACAAATCTATAATTTCTAATTTTTACATTCCAAGGAAGGAATTTTTATGTAAAGCTCTTAAAATTAATTTAATACAAAAAGAAAAATGCATAAGAACACTTCTGGCCTTATTTACTGTAACTCATAACATATCTCTTTTTGTTCATAGTCTTGGCATTTCTAATTGTACTATATTGATGGTAATGATTATGGGAAGTGTCTAAGGTAGAATAGGAACAGTGTTTTAAACGTTTGTATTTACATTCATTTTCTGGAACGTAAAAGAAAAAATTTAAGACCTCAAAATCAATGTCAAACATTAAATATATATATATATGTTAAAATTCACTTACCAAAGGTTATGTATTTAAAAATATATAAACCCACCATGACATAAAGCAAGCTTCTAAATGACTATAAAAATGGTAAGTGTGAAAAGAAAAGCAACACCCATATCAAATACCCTTTATCACCTGGAAATGGCCTGTTATCAGCTGCTTAGGTTGTTTCTAGATTCTTTAAAAATTAAGGGTACATGTGACCTAAGAAGTACTACTGGGGTTTGTGGCCATTTCTTTATTTATGCTGCCATGCACTGTCAGACATCTATGGAAGAAAAACATCTTCTGTTTCCTGTAAGCCCAGAGCATAAAAAATTCAGAGAAATCTTACTTTTTATGCCATTTCCATTGAAAAGCACTAAGAACTAAAACTGACTCATGCCAAATGAATATCACTGAATTGCTATGATTTCTTAGTTTCAAGTTTACAGCATGGAAATTATTTATAAAATGTCAATTTTAGCCCTGGAAAAGAAATTCCTACGTGAATTTACATTTTCTTCCTTCATCCTTAGAGAATTACTTACTGGAGCTAGAGATCTGTAGTACCACTTCAATATATTAGGAAAAAAGAGGGATGAAATATAACTACTATAATGTGTTTTTTTGACAAGACATGCATCAAAATTCAAAAAGTAAAGTCACAAGTTTTGAACTTATATGCCTTAATGAAAACAAACCATTCTTTAAAAATAAGCATGGCAAAGGGTAATTAGACATTTTTAAATTTATGAAACACTGTGAAAATAATTTATTTGTACCATAAAAATAAAGGTTAGCAGAATTTTTTAGTGCATCTCATACAGTCAGTATGGTGTAGGGGTTTAAATACTCGAGGCATTCTGGAGTCAGAATCCTGCTGAAGTGAGAATTCTAGCTATATCACTTGCTAACTAAGTGACTCAGGGAAAGTTATTTAACCTCCCAATGTCTCTGTTTGCTCATTAATGATACCTGACTGAGTTGTCAAGAAGATTAATAAATTTGTACCTGCCACACAGTTCTAACATGGAGTTATCCAGCTAAGAACTTCTTTCAAGAGAACGTGCGGTGGAGAGCACAGCTGACTGACAATCTGCGGCTACTACACCTCTGGTTCCACTGGCGTTCACACCAGACATGTTTCCCCTGGCTGCCCAGCCAATGACTGAGCACAATGAGGGTACTGGAACCTAGTCATTGCTGCCAAATGTGGGATTCCTTTAAAGGGCCACTTTGGCTCAGGGACTCCCCACCAGCATACCTGAAATGTGCTCAGTACTATGCTGTAGTCTGAGATTCTTTTTATCCAATGTTATCGTCCCTTTCTCCTTTCGCAATGTTACTCCTGCACTGCTGTCTGAAGACATTCCCCACCTACACCTCCCTCTCTTCTTTATCCTTCACAGGTGTTTCCCACAATAAGAAATATGTGGCATGTATAATCCCATTTTAGTATTTGCTCCTTAGAGACCCAAACTGACACAATAGACTAAGCAGAACACTGCAATGTGGTGCTAAGTTCAGAAAAAATGTTGCCCTAAAATTCAAATCAGAATTATACATTTGACATCCACAGACACTTGGCATATAAAAACATTAACAGGAAATTAAGGAGATGTGTTTTAAGACATGTTTTTCCTTACACAACTTCCAAGATAAAAGAAAGAAAATAGTGTATATTTACAAAGACTATTATTATCTTTTTCTAAAAACTGACAATATGCCTAGAATCTTGATACTCCTGCATGGTAGATATTTCTATACTCATGTGACAGTGAATTTAAAAACTGGATGTCTCAGCTATAACAGACCATAATCTTCAGGTCACTGGTCTGATACCAATCCAGAGGGTCAGTTCTATCTGATGGCTACTCAGAGAGCCATTATAAAATGAAGAAATGACCAGATCTTCTTCTATCGACAAACCAAAGGAACACAATTGCTATTCTTGTTGATAGTACCACTAGAAGTCAAGGATTAAAGTACCTTAGAGACTACAGACTAGGGCTCTCTCATGTGAGCATAGCAGGGGGCAGGTGGATATGGGGAAAAGGGGACTTTTACTTATTTATTGTGTAATAATAACACCTTCAAAGAAAAATGCAGATATATCCTTCAAACTATCACTTCTTAATAGGTAAAATCATTTTAGTTTGAAAATATATCTAAAGCTCAGTTACTTTGTTGTGTATCACTTCTATGTATTTTTTATTTGGTTTATTAATATAGAGAAATTATCTTTCCTAATACTCTCAACAACTAAAATGTAGGTATTCATATTTCCAATTTATGGATGAGGAAACTGAGGCTCAAAAAGAACTTAAATAAATTAAATGAGGTGACCTAAGTAGTAAGTGATAATGCTATGATTCGTACCTATACTGCATGCCAAAACCAGCACTCTTCATCACCAAACTATTCAGTGTAAAAGTTACCGTAACTGTTAAAAGCAAGGAAAAAACTACTATTAGATTCGGTTACTCAGCAGCAGGTTTTGCATCTCATTTACTGTTGAATATCCATTCCCCAGTAGAGCACTTGGCACACATGATGTAGAATAAATAAATATCTAATGAAATGAAAAGCTCCAACCAAGCATTTTTATTTACTGTTTCATATAAACTTTTACCATACATGTTTATTTTTCCTTAAAAAAAAAAAAAAGAAAACTGATGTTCATTATCTATAAAAAATCTAATCACCATCTTTAATATATACTCTTCCCTTTCTTAAAAGAAATCATTACTTGGCTTTGCATTCATGAACCTCTTCCATGGCCTACAGAACTAAAAACCTTAAGCACAAAACACTAAACTTGTTTTTAATTTAGAATAAAATCTACATACAATAAAGCTATTTGGATATGAAAAGTGGCAAAGGACATCTATTAATCAACTTATTATTAGCTAAAGAATAACCACTAAGGAATCAACTACACTCAGAGGAAAATTTACCACCATAATCAATTCTACCTTCTTTAAGAATTACTTTAACACATTAAACCTACTAAAACTAAGTCTCGGGTTCAGGAAAACTCCTCACAATTAACAATGGTAAATGTCAAATCATCCTGACTGTGATCTTAAAAAAATAATATATATGGGCTCTAAAAAGTTCTCTGTTCAAAGTTATAGTTTCAGCTTGCTGATGCAAAACTGGCAGAAGAAATAGGTCTTTTTTTTTTCTATTAGTCCCAATGTATGCCTGGCAAACAGTAATGGTCAATAATAAGTGTTTATTGAATGATTAATCAGGGATAATGAGATGATTAAGCAAGAGCAATAAATAATATTCTTATAGATAAGGGGACATCATCTTAAAGATTTTCTGTATTTTACTGAAACAATTGGATTCAAAGTAATTTGAAGCACACTGACACCACTCAAAATGTACAGCAAGTACTAAAGCATAATAAATTATTTCAGAGATTATATTATTAATATAAAAGCTCCAGGTTAAAATAACTCTACTAAGATCCATCAGTTCTATATAAGACTTTCCTTTTACATTTCTAGCTGAAAATTTTTTATTACATCAGCTAAATAAATATTATAAATAAATTTGTCTATCTAGAATAGAACAATAACACATATGATATTTCCTTAGTTGTCTTCAAAGATTAAATCTGAGAGTGTTAAAAACTTCAAACTAACAATAAGAGTGAAAAAAAGGAAGCAAATATAAAGTTAACATATTAACTGATCTTGCTCCAGGGGCTGGAAGGTATGCTCATAGAACTATATTATGAGTGAAAATAGAATTTTTTTGTTTTTATTTCCTGTTTCTCTCTTTTAATTTGGAAAAATAGATGAAGAAAGTAGTGTGTGTGTGTGTACATTTTGGGGGACTATCCAGCCCTAGGTACTCAATACAAATTAGCTCAATCAGAAGAATTATAGTAAATTAGGGTGTACAAAATACAAGAAGAGAAATTTTCCTTTCTCTTTGTGGTCATTACCTTCATCTTCCTATGCCAGCAAGACAGCAATTGATGGACCTATTCTTAGCAAAATTATAAAATTCATATTCTAAATGCCATTCTGACTAAAAGGGGGAAAAGAAGTGTAACAAATGAGAAGAAGGAGGGGGAAGAAGAGGAAAAAAAGCTTAAATCAAAACTACTATTTCAAGTAGTTTAAAATCTCTACCAGCTTAAAACTTTCTAATACAAACTTTATTGGATAAGTAAAATATTTGCACTCCTCCACCATGAAAAAGACACAAAGTTCTAGTTACCTGAAAATAATAGGATAAGCACTTATAACATTTACTCAGGAATTTCTTTCTTCCATATTCATCATTACTCTGCAGGGCCCCTATTTTTTATTGCTATACAAGTAATACTTTACTGCATACTGGCAGATACAAGGTTCTGAATAAGTATTTGTTGAATTATTTGTCTCTAGGAACCAATTTAAGACTTACAGAAGCATACAATGCCAGTCTAATTGGTATTATATTAGTATGCAATGCAAGCATATCAGTGTATAATTGGCAGAATGTTATCTTGCTCACTATGTACACAAATGTACAGGGCTTATCTTCTCAAAGAGACAGGGACCACTCTATATTTTTCTATCCCCAAATCATCAGCACACAGGTATATCAGGTGTGTTTAAGAAATACCTACTGGTGAGCTGATTTGCAACTACATAAACATTCCATTTTTGAAAGTCCATTGAGTATTGTGGATCAAATTAAATTTTATTTCTACCCAGGCAGTATGAAAATATCTTTGAACTAAATGGCCATGAGTGTTTTTTTATATTTTCGAAATAGAGACCAGACACAAAGGCTATGAGGAATTAGCAGGTAACACCTGGACACTTTACTGACAGGAATTCTGTCAGGAGAAAGTTTTCAAAAGCAAGGTAATAATGTGCATAATAAATAAACTTAAAAATAAAGCAGAATCTTGAAAACTATTTCACTGGCTATTTTAGAACAGAGTTCAGTGGTAATTTTCATGAGCTTACTCTCCATTTTAAAATGAATGCTGTTACCATTGATTTTCACCCATATCATTTTAAACATTTATAGTTTCATATCATATACAGAGTGATGTGGACTCTTCATCATATAGTGTATTTTATTTTATTATTTATGTTGGTCTCAATGTTTGGTCCTAGATATATCACAAAGGCCAGCAGGAATGAGTATGTTATTACTTTTAAAAATTCATTGAACAAATACATGAGAAATATCAATAATACATAATATATTCCTTTCAAAGGGGCCACCGTCACATGAATCAAAAGAAGAACTATTGAGAATTTATAGAAAACGTGCAGGTCCATCCTCTGACTTATGCTGAAGGGACCAACACCTATTCACGGTAACTTAAAAAAAAAGGCTCTGAGATGACCCCCTTGACTCATTTTCCATTCCTAAGTTACTTTGAAATGGTTAGCATGATATCTGGCACACAGCAATTATTCAATAAACATGCAATCAAGTCACCATAAAAGAGTATACTTGTGAACGAACTGAGATTACAAAGAGTTATCTAGTAACTCAAAACCAGAGATCCTGGAAAGATAAATTAGGATTTATAAAAATGCAAATATAAATATATACGGGAAAGCAATTTTAAAATAGGAGAGTAGATAACCAACTTAAATCATTTACATAATAGACTGTCATTTTAACTCCTGCTCTAATGCCTTACTAAATATTTTGACAGCTTTGATAAATCATATGGAAGGAGGTTCCATGTTATTCTTCATTTTTACAAGTTTATATTCTTAAGTGTAATGATTTTAACTAGAATACTCTGTAAAGACATTCATGGACTTACTAGCAGGTAATTTAGTTTAGTTTTGAGAGGTCTTGATACTGAAAGAACCATAAGTTACAATCAAACACAGACACCTTACAGATGGAGTTCCATTACTGACAAAAAAACAGATCCTTACTTCAGGAGATATAAAGTATGAATCTATATGTTAGGTACAACAGATTCTATAAGTCATCAATGATAGATATTTATACTGATTTGTTTCCAAAATATTTTTATGATATAATTAGACAGTGAAAGAAAATTTAGGATATATTCCTTTAAAATTAAAAAATACTACATTTCACTACATTGTCAGTGGAGTCATGTGACACAAGTATATTTTTGTACAAGTATATTTTTAAACGAAATACATTCATTTAATGTGGACTATGATGAGTAAGAAATGGTCAATACAATTCCAATGTTATAAGATATTTAAACTAGGTTTAGAAACTAAAACTGCCATTTAAAATACTACAAACAGAATAACTAAAAATAAAATACAAATTTATTTACATTTTATTTTGAGTACAGTTTCTTTTATTGTATTTAGGCTTATATTTTCCTTTCAAAGTGCCCACCATCACATGAATAAAGTATCATAAAAGTCAATCAAACTAATATTACAAAATAGCATTCTAATTATATTTAAAATTAGGTTTCAATTGTTACTCATAAATATTGTGGTGATGTTGATGGGGCTTTACTGGATAATTCTGTTCTATTTCTAAAATAATTATTACTGTGTCAGTTACTTATGATTACTAAAATAGTACCTTGACTACTCAAGAATTAAAGAGAACTAAGCTGCACTTTTAATTCAAAAAGCTAACAAAGTCAAGGAATTTCAACCCCTTTTATCTATATCAGTTAAAAAACAGTACACTCAGTAAAAAGAAAGTAAATAAATTAAAATAAAGATAAACAACAAGCCATTAAAAGTTATCTATTCTGAGTTACCTTATATCACCTAGTATTAGTGGTTTTGTGGATAGTTTCTGCCTCTGAAATTTTAAATCACAACTAATAGGATCATGATTTAGAGAAGACCTCAATTTTTATTCAATATAATAATATGATATCAGAAAGTGCTCTACTACAAATTCATGACAGATAAAAACGCTAAGGTAACAGCCATGCTTAGTTTGTTTCAGTTGGTAAACAGATATAAATGTAATCTATACTACCATCAAACTTCAGGTCTGATAGACAGCAAGCTAATATTTATTAAGTGCTCTAAAAATTATTCATAAAAATCACACACAAAGGATTCCATAAATGCATTGTGTTTTTATTTTAACAATTATTCTACACTACAATAGAAGTACATGCTCAAACAAGACACCTCAGCAGTATTTTAAAGCAGTAACCACCTAGCCAATTTCTCTATGTTCTGTAGTTTTTCTAATCCACTCTCCCTGTGGTTGAGCAAAATCGAATTGCCTCTCACATTTGCAGACAGCTCTGTGAAGGTGATAATAGAGCTGCTCCCTGCTGTCATGAGGCAGGAAATAGGAAAAATGGCATATGGGGCTAGAAAGAAATAAAAAAAAAAAAAAAAAAAGGAAGAAAGAAAGAACAAATGGAAAAAAAAAAAACCTAAAAAGAACAAAAGAGATTTCAACAAAGAACAACTATAACCCAATATGCTTTGCAAGTTAATCTCTTTTCAGAATCATTTAGCATATTTAATCATTCATCTGCATCCTCAACCCAAAAATGTGAGTAGTTGATATCCAGTCTTTGAGGCAAGTTTTCTTTATCTAAAATATTTGGAACCTACACCACAAGAACATGTCCTGCACAATGTCTATAAAGCAGAACTTGAAAAGGTTGTGCTATCCTGAATATACCACTTGAAAATAAAGGAAGTCAAGGCAACGTTTATTAAAATATTAATAAAATATATAGCAGTCTTTTACTGTGGCTTAACATCCCTAACTATGACGTATTTTAAATGTGAAGATGAACATTCATGATTATTAGACAGCAGTTCATTAAAATAGAAATAAATGTCTAAGTAATTAAATTGCTAATAAAAGTTCAGAGTTTTTATTTGATTTCTTTTTAATTAAGGGGGGGGGTGTTTCTGTGTAACTAAGAATCCTGCATTAAACAAAACAGATTTTTACTTAACTTATATGTAAACAAAATGTGGCAGTAGATGCTAATAAACAGAATCTACTCTACCTTTCCTTTTACACTCTGAATGGGATCCACAACCACTGCCACGGCTCTCTCCGACAAGGCTTCAAAGCTCTGCTGAGTGTTGATATCCACACCAGAAAGCCAACAGCCAAAGCCAGGGTGACTGTGATACCAACCAACAACCATCTCAGGCCTGAAACAAAGAGGGCATTCAGACACTCAAAATAGAACAAGTAATACATTTATGATATGAAAAGAAACAACACACTAACAGGGTATAAATTAAGAAGAGATGAAAAACACACAGGTGTGAAAAGGCACTATTATAAACACTGAAATCATATACCATATTACCCAGAAAACATGGAAATGAATAAGTGTGACAAAGGAGTGCTATCATTAAGAGATGCACATTAGCAGTGGTAGATAAGGCTTTCAGTTTTTCACCTTGTTACCACACTTTCTCAGAGCCAGTTTTTATCCTTTCAGCATTCAAGTAAATATCTACTCTTTAACTCCTTAGCTCTGGGAGTTGGATTTTCCAGGCACAGAGTACATTTTTAACAATGGACACCAGGATCCACTGTCGTGAAAGGATTAAATATCAATTAAACCAGCAGTAGAACTCGGAACTCAGTCAAAAACCAATTTGCACGGTTCTGCTCAGCTGCTGAGCCTTTTGCTAACATTAATTTTGAAGTTTTTTCCACAGTAGAAGAATTTGAGCAAGAGAATGACAACTATTGAGAAATTTATCTGGGGGGGAAAAACAACTTGAAGAATCTTTGGATTCTACTTTTCCTATCTTTAAAATTCAAATGTCTATAGATATAACTAAATTTTTAGACTCTCATTCCATTGCAACTCTCAATACATAGAAAACAACAAACTCTTTCTATTATAAGTGGCTAGACAGTAATTCCATAAGCAAAAAATAGGGGAATTATAGCCCAAGCTTATTATCTAACAATCAAGACTTTTAATATGAGACAGTTTTCTGACAAATTTCTTTGATTCTTTAGAGGGGAGAAATACTAGTTTGGTGGCACAGAGTACTTATACAGTAGGTACTTTTACATCAAATGTGTAACTTTTTCCCTAGGAAATATATTCAGAAACATCCATAATTGTGAAGTATTTTTCTGAAAATACTGCGAATCATTTCTTCATATGAACACTTAAAATGCTTACCTCCCTGTCTGCTTCAACATATCCAACATTTTGGCTTGGAATACTGGATCAACTGCCTCCACACTGACACCCTGGTTTAGAAAGAAAGAAAAGTGCTTGGTTTTTGTAAGTTTAGGGAAAAAAAGCAACTTTATATTACAATGTAAATGAGGAAAAAGCTCCAAAAGTTAACTATGTATATTATTTTAGGGTACCTACATCTTTTTATATATTTTGATACCCTTTCATGTCACTCAATTATAAACCATATACCAAAAAGCTTCTAAAATTACCAAGTATCAAGTTGCTCTTGGTAATGAGTTAAGACAACTTTTAGAATCCTTGAAAAGTTTAAGGCCACTGTTCTATGTATCTGAAATACCAAATAATTCTATCAACAACAGCTTTTGATTAGACTCACTAGGCAAGCATACTTACCTGATTTCATCCTCTGAGAATTGAGAAGGACTGTCTCTTCCATCTTATCTAAAGTTCTACAACTATTCAGCTATTATAATAAAACAGCCCCAAGTCTTTTTTTTTTCAATAATGTAAACACTTTGATGAAGGAAAATAATTTATTAGTTTCCCTAGGTTGTGGTTTTTGCCTGTTGGGTGGATGGGCTAGGAGGGGAGGAAGTTCAGTGCTTCAGTTAGGACTAATTGGTAGATCAGGTACTTTGAGGGAAATATGTACCTTTGAACATTGCCTCAAATTTGAAAGCAATCACCGAAAACTCCCTACTAAAGACAATCAGGAACAAAGTCTTTTAAATATTGTTTTATTTTGCTAGATTTAAATTTTTATTATTTTGCTAGATTTTAGAACATGAAAGAATAAAAATGGTTCATATCATCTCTCTGGTGACAGACCATGGCCATTAAAACTCTTATAAGGCTTTCTTCTAACATCAGGAACCTAAGTCTCGTATTAAACAAACCAGCAAACATAAGCACTGCCTGCCCACCAAAGCAAACAGTACTGTTTATATCCTACAGAACAACGGTCCACAATATGAGACCTAAGGGCTAAGAATGGTTTTGACATTTTGAAAGGGCTAAGGATTATTTTAAAAGAATAAGATGCAACAGAAGACATAGTGGCCCTTTATAGGAAAGGTTTGCCGACCACTATGCCAGAAGAAAAACTTTCTCATTCTACTATATAAAGTGAATATGAGGGTCAAAATCTTCTATTTTATATGATATAAAAGGAAATAATAGATTTCTATATAAAAGCCACATGGAACAGAAATAATTAATTTTATGTGTTTTATATATTTTGACATGAAAAAGTAGGTACAAATAATAATAGTCTTAAGATTTAAGTCTAAATCTAAATAAGCAGAATTTTCATATGTGCAAAATAAATACAAGGGATTTCCAGATGGACAAAATCAGGAGACCCAAACTGGTTGACTTCAATAATTGGTCTATTTAGAGATTTAGAAATTTGTATATTTTTCTACATTCTATATGACTTACAAGTATTTTGCATTCTCTATCAACTATCCTAAGCTTAAATTCCTATATGTACATATGATGTAAAAATATGATTTTCTTTCTCTAGTGTCTACCTTATCAAAGTGCAATTACAGTAAGGAACCTCAAATAGAGCAAAGAGCTTTATGACAACAATTTCTTAAATCCAGGTATATAATAAGGCACAATAAGAGAAATGTTATATATTAGAAGAAAAACATCCAACAGAAAAATATATTTACTATATGTTTTCTTGCAAGTAGATGGAAGGTTATATATGTTATTTACTTTTTTTAGAAGGTAGGCAAACTGGTTATTACTTGGGGGCCATTTTCTTTAAATTTAAATAAACATCTATAAACACAAGTTCAGTGAATTATACAAAAAAAGTTTCAGAAAGAAGACTGCATTCTAAACAGGTAGAGTAGATGGCTTTCAAAATTTACACAGCGGATGCTTCTTTTGTAAACAAGCTACCATGCCTGGGCAAAAATAATTAAGGTTCTCTATAGGTTTTTTTATTTTTTATTTTTTTAACAACTTAATGTTTTAAATAGAAATGCTTGAAAATCATTTTTCACCATATATAGAACATCTTAAAAACGGACATATTTCAAAAGAATGGAAACAAAACATAAGGATTAGCAAATGTATGTGAATTAAAAATCTAAATAAGAGTCTCTGAAACCTTTTGAAACAAGTGTTCAAATTAATCAAATACCTTGATATTTTAGGGTAACTAACTTCTAAATCTATTATGTTATGCTAGTTAAAGCTGAAGCCTTGAAAAAAGGAGTGTAGTGTTGAATCATTAGTTTTGCGGACCTACAACGAATTCATGATGCCTTGAAAAAACTGAATGATTTAATTCAATACAGTCTAGAAATTTCTATCATTAATCTCACAGTTATTTTTTTCCTATTGGGAACAGGAAACATAATATGATTAAATAATATTTTGCATATGAAAAGAAAAAAGAAAAGAAACACACTGACTTGGAGCAGACAACCATAAAAGTACTCACTGTTCCTGATTGTGGCATAGCAAACACATCAATCACTCTGACTGTGTAATCATCAACAAATTCTCCAAGCATTAAACCCATAACTTCCATTGGAACTCCAGCACGACCATGTTTTAACATCTGTAGAGAGGAAGATAAGTGGACATGAAGCTCATTTCTGTGAAAACGTCAATCCCATTTAAATAACCTGATTTTGTTTCAGTGAAAATAAAAATTTGTTTTATAAATGCAGTTAAAACAATAAAAACGTACGGCTGACAGGATTAAGATGACAAATATTCCCAAACAAAAGATACAGTGAGAGTAACAGATTTCTTTAACAAGTAACTCCATTTAATACTCACTTTTAACAGTGCCAAGGAAGAGATATAGACTTGTTCTGCTGTGTCCACTGCAGGAGCATCTGTAGGTGGCCCCTAGAAACAAATATATTAATCATCATAAATATATAGAGTTTATGAATTTAAAATTAAAATTACATATCATTCAAATGTCATTGTTTTTAAAGAATATTAGAAAGACATGTCCTGTGTCCTTTTATTCAGTTATAAGGTAAACAATCAAAACAAGTTTTCCAATATCATATAGGACTAGAAAACTGGTAAGGCTTAATAATACCCAAGTAAGTTTCCAATGACCATAGTATTTCAGCAATACTATGCTACTTCAGCTACAACATAATTCTAATGCACAATCAGATGTATTTCTTACCACCATGTGAACGTAAAATGCTGCTGGACTAGCACGATTAACAAAACAATCAACACCAACAGCAATTTCTCTGAGCTTCTTGATTTTCAGCTAAAGACAGCATTAGGTGGCATAGTAGATTAGGGCTTTGGGATCACTTTGCAGATACATAGGTATGGGGGTGGGGAGTGGTGGTGAAAGACTTCTAATCCCTAGGTGAAAGAGCTGTGAACAACATACTTTGTACTTCACCTCATGAATTTGTTCCCTCTTTCTACAACAACAAATTTAACATAATTGCCCCAGGTGTGAACAAACTGGTTGAGACAGGTATAGCTAACACGAAAATACTTCTAACTTTTAAACAAATATTATTATTAGTATTATTACAGACTAAGGAATATACTACGTATCTCTATAAAGCAGGATCTACTTTTTTTGGCATCAAAAGCAACAAAAAACATCTTTGACTATAACATCCTGCTGCATAAAACAATTTCCATATAGTGCTTACCCTCAAGATGACTGCAATCTTATAAATGTAATTCTGTCCCAACTAGTGCACATAGAAAAATTCTTGTTTTTTAATACTAGGCAATCAGAAATTAAAATGAAATGTTACCTAGAACTGCCAAGTCTTGGTTTGCTCAAAGCTTACTTTCCCTGACAATAACTGTGTTACAAATTATATAACAAATATGTTAGCTATGCAAATTGTAAGTCAATATTCTATCTCATTTTACGGATTTACTTACTAAAATTTAGCAAGCGCTTTACTCATTACATTTCACATTTATAGGCCAATGTGTACTTTGTGCTTCTTGTCTATTCATATGCCAAATTCTGTGATTTGGGGAGGTGTTTCAAAGCTTGTAATATTTACTGGAAACATTAAGTATAAAAGGTTCTAGAATAATTTTCTCTGAGTACACGAATCACATACAACAATTACATATTTTTATTTCCTAATGGCAAAGTGGTGAGAAAAATCATGACCTTCGAATTTTTAAAAAATTATATACACCAGGCCATAAAGCTAAAAGCTTCTTCATCTATTTTCACCTAACACAGGTTTATTCCTTTTCCAATAGAGATTAATCTTTTTTCAGAGTGAAAACTTTAAGGAAAAGTATACTACTCTCATGCTAAAGTATTAATGGAAATCATCATATAAAACATATTAGATTATGATAATGTTACTCATCTAATTTTCTTAAAGGTGAGGACAATAGTAAATTAGTTGTAATAAGAGGTATTAGGGAAGTAATTCTTTAGGGTAAAAATAATGACTACTGTATTCATAGAAATTATTTCCTGGATCTAAAGCAACTTAAAAAAAATCATATAGAGAAAGAAATTAAACTGGTATCTAGCTGATAGTATTAATACAGCCTTTCTTAACTTTCCAGAAAATACTTATGAAGAAAAAAGAGAAAGAAATAAAACCTTACACCATCACCAAAATGTGTTATACACAGAAATCCAGAAATTATGTCCATCATCAATGAAGGAAGAAACACTGTTTTGTTTGACATTGTATATAAACAGTATCTAACAAAGTGCCTGCCATAGCAAGAACTCAATAAACATTGGCTTAAAGAATGACTGAATAAATTAAGGTGTTTCAACCCAATGGAACACAAATGAACAGTACCCACCAGATACCCTGTCAGAGAGAGAGAGCAGATTGCATCCAAGTAGGTACTATCTTCTGATTCACTAGCTATCTTCTCATTCAGAAATATATGAACAGAAAACCATGTACTAGGAAAAGATCATACGACTTCTCTACTGTATGGGTGCTGCTTTTTCAGGCAGGCAGCTGCCAGAGCTATTTCCTGATGCCCCTCTCACTCCCATTTAAACTCTTTCTTTATCTAGACACAGACTAAATTTTCCTGAAACAATTTGGCCAGGTAGAGAAGGGCTTATAGTAGTGAATTACACCCTTAAAAGAGAGAGAGAGTAAATACATGTGAAACACTGTCTATGGGAGAGAAATTAAGGACCTTTGGTAATAGTGAATATCCAAAGCTGTAGTTTTTCTACATGTTCACAAGGCCAGGCAATGTAGGAGGAGAAAACCCCATTAAAGACACTGGCAACTGAGCCAGGAGAGGTATATAATAACCTGCACTGCTACAGATAAAACAAAAATTAGCCCCTAAACTGAGAAAAACTGGGGGCTACAGATATCTATATATTGTCTCCTGGCAAACACTCTTAGGGAATAGCATTCTGATTCAAAGGGAAGAAACTCATCTAAAAATAGGAATCATGAACAGAATTTTAGAAAACTATTTAGCATCAGTAGCATACAAGATTTCTTATGTTTGAAATAGAAAGTCAAAGGACAAACCAAGATGAAAAATAATTAATTAAAATTGCACTGGAGGAAGCAAGAGTGAAAATAGCACTAAGACAAATTTAATTCAGTGATATGGAATACAAACTTTAGAAGACATCCTGAAATGCAAAGTAAAAAATTAGAGATGAAAACTATTTGAAATATAAAAATACTGGAGGACAGAGAAAAAAGCTCTAAGCTAAAAAATACAGATATTTCTAAGGATAAAATAAGAAATGGAAGAAAACCAATAAGCAAAGACAAAAATGAAGAAAACTTCCTTGAATGGGGAAAAAAAAGTTAAATTTTTGGAACACAAAATGTCAAGCAATAATCAATGAAGAACAATACCTTGAAAAATCTTAGCTAAGTCATAATTACATGGATAAAAAAAATTCTATAACCATACAAATTGGAAACCAAATAACCTACAGGAAAAAAAATGCAACTCAGGTTGACTTTGTATTTCTTTGCAACATTAAATGGCAGAAAACAATGAAGCTTCAGGGTTTTAAGAGAAAAGCCCTGTGAGTCAAAAATTATATACTCAAAAAAAAAAAAAAAAACAAAAATTGAAGGCCCAGAAACATATTATTAAATAGCCTCCTTGTAAGGATTTTCTGAATAAATGGTCCAATTGAATCTCGTCAGATCAAAATTAGAGCTTAAAAATGGAAAAGCCATTACATAAAAAGATCACTTAAGAACAAAGATCAGTTAAAAACAGAAGTAGATCTAAATAAATAAATAATCAGGATCCCAAACCACAGACTAACAAAATAGCTGTATAGAAGCAGCAGAAAGAAATGAAGTATACAATTATTGTATCTTGGGGGGGGGGTCTGCTACAGTCTTGACTTTGGCTATAAATATAAATATAGATTAAATAATTTTTGAACAACTTTTAAATAACTACTATAAAAATCAGAAACTGATGTGCACCTTACCAAATCACTGGAGAAGAAAAAGCAAATACAACACAATAAAACAACAGCTGGGAACCAAAAGAGGAAAGCAAAAATATCAAACAATAAGGTAAGACCAAATATATTTATGACAAAACATAAATGAATTAAAGGCCCTTGTTAAAGATAAAATCTCGTAACGGGTTTAAAATGGAAAGTCATGCATATGCTCTTTATAAATAAGAACTAAAACAAAACAAGTTTAAATACAAAAGATTAGCCCAAGATTCAACAATGACATATCTTTTTTTCTTTTATAAAAGAAGCGACGATGGCCACCATGTTTAATTCACTTGCCTTTTTCAGTGATGTAATATATTAATAGATTTCCAGGTATTAAATAATTTTTGTACTTATGGAATAAATTGTTCAAGTTTGAATTAATATTTGTTTTATTTAGGGTTTTGTTTCCCTCTTCATAAGTAAAACTGGTCTGGCATTTTCTTTTTTGTGCGAAATTTGTCAGATTTTGATATCAATATGCTAGATTTATAAAAAGAATTGGGAAATTTTACAATTCTGCATTTTCTATGTTCTAATAATAGTATATACACATATATAGATACAGATAGATAAACCTATATGATGGATAAATTATCTATACCTTAAAATTGTTTAAGATTTCATTAGTAAAGCATTTGACTCTGAATCTGTTTTTGGAACAGTTTATAACTCTTTCGGTTGTATTGATGAATTCAGGTTATCTGTCTTGAGACTATACAGACTATTATAACATTTCAGAAACTTTCATTTCATTTAGATTTCAAAATTATCATCACAGAACGATAAAAACTCTATTCTCACCTTCCTGTTTAATAATGAAAGCATTTCATAATGATCGTATAAAACTAAATATAATGAAAACTAAATTTGCTTCTCGATATCACATTATACCACCCTCCAGATGTACTGAAAAATTACAATTACATTTTTTTTTAAATCAAACTTTAACATAAAAACTATTTTTAAAATATTGGTGAATGTCTATATGACCTGGATGAGAAAATATTTTCTAGGTAAAACACAAATGAGTAAGAGAAAACAACATAAAAATGACAACATAATCTAAAATTTTTGAATAGTAAAGCAATTTAAAAGCAAAAAAGAAAAAAAATACCTGAACAAATAGTTGTCATTTATAACCTAAAAAGTCAATATAGGGTGTGCCAAGGTGAGTCAGCAGGCAGAGTTCTCACCTGCCATGCTGGAGAACCGGGTTCAGTTCCCGGTACCTGCCCACACAAAAAAAGTAAAAAGGCAATATACAAGTAAATTTAAAACACTAAACCTTAATGAAAACACGGTCAGTGTCTACAAAGGTACTAACGGAATACATGAAGAATATGAAAAGTGTTTCACCTCACTAGCTGACTTTATTTATAAAGAAATGCTAAAAACAAATTAAGACATAGTTTTTATAATTATCAAACAGACTTTACAATGCCCAATTTTGGAGGGGGTATAATTAAAGAGACACTGTCAGCACTGTTAGCACTATTTGTAGGAATGTGAACTGGTTTAGTCTTATCAGAAAAGTTACTGAGCAATGTATAGCAAGATCCTAAGAACTGCACAAACCTTTTGGCCTGCTTTTCCATAATCCTAAAAATTACTTGAGTAAGTAAGCAGAGATGTTTACCAAGTTTAAGGTAACCACAGTTCTTTTAAAAATGCAAATAAACTTAGAAACAAAATAGCAATTACAGGATATTGTTGAAAGTCCCTTTCTCTGTGAACTTTGATCTTTCTAGGCATCTTAACCAGCAATATAACTTTAAGTACCCTAGTCAGCTGTTATACTCAATATGGATGCCAGGTACATTCATATGGAGGCAAATTTCTGTCTTCTTGGAGGCGGTGATAATAGGAGAGGTAAATTAGGAAGGAATTTACAAGACAACCACATAGGCTTAAATGTTTACCAGTGTAAAATATACTAAACCATTCAAGGCAAACTTTGGGGGCCAGTTATTAGGTTTTAACTCTACCTAAGGATTCTGCTATGGAAGGTCCTTCGCTCTCACTCTGAATGTCTCTAAATCATCTTTCAATAAACATGTATTAAGAACTTACTATGTTTAAGAAACTAAGCTAAATTCTGGGTAAAATAAGGTGAAACCTACAGTGATATAAACAAGCTGAAAATCTGGCACAAATATTTTTGAATTTTAAAAATTGGTTTAGGTTGTTACTATTATAAAAAATAATAATGGAAAATATCTCCATTCTAGTGCTTTAACAACACAATAGCTCTAAAATTATCAGGTTATCAAGTGTGTGAATTATTAAAGACAACTCTGTTAATCTTATACTATTTTACCATCACAATAGACAAAAAGAGAAAGTGAATTTTTTGGAATATAAATTAAACTTCAAGATCCTTTAATAACAACTATTAGAATAACTGAAGCACAGGTATACCTGAAGTCGCATTTAAGCAAAAAAATAACCAAAACCAAAGAAAAGCAGCTTGCATATCACATAATGCCACTATAAAAAATAGGAAAGAAAGACACACACACTCTCTATTGACAAAAGTAAAAAAAAAAAAAAAATTCCAAATACACTGCAATTTTTTAGTCTACTATTAAAAAACTAAATGAACATTAAATTTGAAAACTGGAATGATTTCTATATAACTATTGCCGTAAAAAACAATGAAACTAAAATATGCACATATCCCTCATAAAAATAAGAAATTGAAATAATTACTGCTACATAAATCCTCAATACTAAATTCCTTCGGGCAACTTTGAAATCATTTAATTCTGACTCTAAAATAAGTTTGTTTTAAAAGGACAGAAAAATCCATGCCCATATCATTAAATTGACTAAAAATACAGGTGTGCTATCTAACAGAACTGTACATAGTTAAGCCATAGGCACAAGGAATCAACTAGCATTTATACACACATGGAAACCCAAGCAACAAGTTTGTTTGTTTAATAAAAACAAACAAACTGTTATGGACTCCACAGAGGCATCAAAATTATCTCTGAACAATGAGTTTTGATCTGCCACACTTAGCAAAACAGAAATTATAATCCCTGTCCGCAAATTTCAAATGTGGTTAAATTAAATAAGACATGGGGCTGTCCCCCACCCCTCCACACCCATTTATAAGGTTAAAATCTGATCCAGCATAAAAAGCTGTGACTTTTACTTGGGCAGCCCTTGTTGACTAAGTGTTAAAAAAAAAAAAAAAAAAAGGCATTTGCCATTATAACAGCATAAAAACTAACGCCTCAAAGTGTTACCGACTCAGGCCTTTTAACAAATTTGTTAACACTATTAGTTATATTACTCCACCTTTCTCTTAGTGTGAACTGGTATCAATTATTTAGCCAATTTTATTATGTTATTAAAATACCTGCTGATTAAACACGAACCAAAGTGTCACGTAAAAGAAATGTAAAATAAATAGCATCCCTGAACTTGCCACACTCTAATCATATAGTTATCCCATTTTTTAAAAACATAGTTTTTTTAAAAAATTGCAAATTTTTTTTAAAAGTTTTTCTCCTGTTAAAAATATTATAATGATCTTATTTTTATAATGGCAGTTTAAAGGTGCTTATTTTATCCTGCATTTTAGAACTATTTTTTGAAGCCCATTTAAAAATGTATTTTTCAACAGAGAGAAATTGGTATTCATTAACAAATGCAAGTGATTATAAGTTTAAAAACAAAATAAAACCTAAATATATAATGCATCAAATAGCTGGCAGAAAATAATTTTTAATCTTATGGTATCCAATATAACCCTCAACAAATTCTGTCATAAAATTTAAAATGTGATATAATTTCCATCATCAGTTTCCTTAATTTAAAAACTCCAAAAAAGAAACAGCACAAAATAAGAGAATTCAAACATACACGAATAACTTCCACTGCATTGTTTATCTCTTACCCAGCAAGGTAAGAAACAACCTTTTAATACTTTAATTTTGTGAGTATTAAACAACTAGTGTGAAAAACAAGCTGCATGTAAACTATTTCTACTGCCTGAGCTTCAATGACTAGCTGAGGCAACCTGTTATAGGAGGTGTTAATTGGCAATAGGAGTACAAGTCAGAAGCATGTTCCCCATCGTCCTAACCCAGCAAGGCTAGGTCATTAAAGTGGAAATGAATTCTTTCATGTCGACTTAACCCTTTCAATACATGATTTCAGCTGTTTTCTCTCAATTAATTTAAAAAACTTGTTACTTGTAAGAGTTCAAAAAAAAAAGTTCCCCCAAAAAAGGTCCCTTGGCTGACAGTTCCAATGACTATATTACTCAGAAGGACAAAGCAAGTTAATTGCAATGTAATATTGCAACTCACCCCTCTGAAAAACATGTAAACTAATTGCATTTGCTTATTTTAATACTGAAAAGAAGAAATAGGATATAGTGTTTAGAAATAACTTGGGACCATCTAGTTACATAGAGTTTGATTTACATTCATTTCTGTTTAAGGACCCAAAAACGACTGTCCCATAATGATAACTTAATCAACTTAACCGTGGGGAAGAATAGTATTAATTTTCAAATTTCCATATGTCCATACAAGAATCTTAAATATAAAAATGTTTTGAAACATATGTGAGTTAATACACCGTTTTAATTATGTTGCATTATTCTGATAAGGTGCACAGTTACAGCATATACTAATGACTGCCAAAAAGCCAAAATTCCTTTTATGGCATGATCTCAGAGGTTTCCAGATGGCACATTAATTCTTAACCAAAAAAAAAAAAAGACAAAAAGAAAATAAGAATAGGAATGTCAAAATAATGATGCATTGCTTTTCAAATGCCATATTTATGAATACTAATATCCCCATATATCTTAAGTCTTATAGATATTTTTAATAATTACATAAACAATAATCTAAACAATGCAATTAAAAATCAACATACATACGCTACAGTTCATCTGCATAATCCTGTATTCATTTGAATAAAAACTCAAAGTTTCTGTACAAAGATAAATATTAAAAATTCTATCATACTGACCATTACCTTGTGATAAATCAAAACTTGCCAGCATTTAGCAACAGAGACATAGCTGCACCCACCTCTGAAATACAGTTGGGCTCCCAAGTAACTGTAACTAATAATATACTTCTTTATTACAAATCTGATTAACAAGGGCTGAGACAATAGGCAATTATAATGGTTTAAGGATGTCAAACTATAGGAATTATACTATATTCCTTCACCATATACTCTATATCCATTTCCTACCTCACTTATCTCTTTCTTTTAAGTCTTCCAATTATTAGACAAACTCAGTTCCTTTCTCTCTGAAAACTGGTTTTCTTTCCCTAGGCCTAATGAACTCTAAAATACAACAAACCAAGTGTATGCCGTAGAGTCATATTTGAGGATATTAAATTTTCAGTGGGAACAGCAGTGGAGTAAGGGGATGAAAATAAGGGAAGGGGTTGGTCGACACCATTATCTGATTATAGAGATCTGATAAAAATAATAAAAGGGCTGGTGGCCTAGTGTACAATGTCAAACTGACATTTCATTCCCTTCAAGACCATCCTTTTTATTCACTTTGAAACAATTTTCACATACTAAAAAATGTGTGTGCGTGTGTATGTGTGAAATAGGCCATGAGCAAAAACCACTTTAACATCTATGAAGTGTGTCTCACCAGAACAGTGAATACTGGACCCCACTCAGGGTAGCAGTTCCTGTCCACTAAGGAAGGAGTATGTACAACACCTGACTACCTTAGTTATAAGGAAGGAACATTTGTAGAGAATTGGTCAGTCACACATCAGAAATTGGAAGATAACTTACAAATGTTGGCAGAAATATACTATCTTTTATAATTGGAAATAGGGGTCCAGAATCAAGCAGACCTTGAATAGCCTACAACAGAACATGAAGTTATCAGAACTGTTCTAGAACAAGCTCAAACAACTCACTTTAGAGCTCTTGTAGACACAACTGCCCCCCACGACCCTCTGACATTGCTCCACTATGGCTATTTATTTATTTAAAAATTTAAAATACATAAAAAACTGCCAGCAACAAATGAAATGGTTATTTTGGGAAGCAGTCACAATCTATTACCAAAATGTTTTGACTCCACAATGATTTGCACCCACTGATTTGGATAACATATAAAGGGTAGCCCACCTTCTAAATTATACTAAAGAAAGCCACACATGGAATGTTTTATACATACACACACATATAAAACATACACAGAATTCATACTTTTGTTTATTCACTCAACAATCACAGACTTGAAAGCCCATCTATCATACATTATATACTGGCTACACAAACACAGACAAGACACAGACCTTCAGAGGCTTACAAAGTAGAAGGCAGGCTAGTAAGAAAAAAACCTAATTGCAATATAATAGATTCGGTACAAAAATACAGGCATGTAGAGCCCACACTGATCAAGATGGCACAGTGAAATGCTTCAGGGCTCTGTCTCCCTACAGAAGCCTTGAACAATCAGTAAGAACTGGCAGAAACATCTCTCAAAGCTCCAGAAAATAGTTAAAGGATTATAGTAACAGGGCCAGTGCTGAAGCAAGAAAAAGGTTACTTAAAAGTGAAAAGATCGTAGGTGCAAGGGTAGTTAGTTCAGTGGTAGAATTCTTGGCTGCCATGCAGGAAACCCAGGTTTAATTCCTGGCCCGTGCACTTCCCCCTTCCTCCCCCCAAATTTCAACAAATGGTGCTGCACTAACAGAATAATCACATGGAAAAAGAATGAAATGTGACTGCCACCATACAGCATACAAAAAAAAAAAAAAAAACAAATAGACTTTCCCAGCTTGGCAGAGATCCAGCCTGTATTCCCAGTGTGGACCCCTGGTCTTGCTTCCAGAGGAGGCAGAATAACCCTCATGCACATTCTGGGAGCATGTGTGTCTGGCACAATCTGTCTGGTGGTAGCCTGAGTAGCTTACTTCCCAGAACTTGCCCAACATGGAGAAGGCAGCTCACTGAAATCTCTTAAGGAATGCTGAGATGGATAGAACATATCAGAAGACTGGGTAAAGGATACCGTACATATTTTAAAACTTCAACTTCTGTGTGAGATTAAAGAGAGAGATGTTCATTTGGTGCAAAATTCATATTATGGGCAGTGCATTTCCTAATTTAACTTGTATGGTCAGTTTAGTTGAACACCATAAGTATGTAATCTTAAATAGGGCATGAGATTTGTTCGTTTGTCCAGTCTAGCGTGATGCCCTGATAAATCCCAGAGTGATTTGGAAATTGAATAAAGAAGTATTTGCAAAGCACCCTTGGGGGAATGGGGAGATAGGGGGAAATATTCAGCTTCTCCATTTGAAGAATTTTGGATATTCTCGCAAGCAGAGGGGACAACCAAATCAATAGGCTGAACCCTCAATCTTGGGGTTTAACCTATGAAATTTATTTCCACAAAGAACAGCTTAAGCATAATTAAAATTATGCCTAAGAGTAACCCCCCCCGCCCCCACTGCCCCAGAGAACAAAGGTTATAATATATTGGGTAGATGGAAATACTAGCAGTCAATGAGAGGGAGGGGTAAGGGGTATGGTATGTATGAGTTTTTTCTTTTTATTTCTTTTTCTGGAGTGATACAAATATTCTAAGAAATGATCATTGTGATGAATATACAACTATGTAACGATGTTGTGAGTCGTTGATTATATACCAAGAATGGAATGTTCATATATTAAGAATGTTCATGTTTGTATGTTGTTACGTTTTGTCAATAAAAATAAAAAATAGACTTCCGGAGAAGATGGCGGCTTAGTAAGACGCGCGGATCTTAGTTTCTTCTCCAGGACAGCTACTAGGGGAGTAGAAACGATACAGAACAGCGCCCAAAGCCACAACAGAGATAAAAAAGACAGCGTACCCCATCCTGGAACGGCTGGCTGGCTGAGAGAAGCCACTCGGGTGAGATCGCCGAGGCGCGTGGGCTTCACCGGGCGGGGCGGCAAGCGGCAGGAGTCACTCCCTTCCCCCTTCCCAGGCTGGCTGGGAGAATTGGAGAGGCGGTCCCCTGAAACCGCGGCGGCTGGTGCCCACACCACGCGCGGCCCCCCCGGACCAACTGAGAGAATTGGATCGGAAATCCGCAGGCCGCGGAGAACGGTGACGGGTGGGGGAGGCCTCTTCCAAACCCGTGATTCCCCGGGAACGTGCACTCTCCCGGGCGGGCCGCTGCTGCTGGCGCCCTCCCGCCACGCTTGTCGCCTGGGCGACTAGGAAATTCAGACGGGTGCTTTCCCGGGCTGCGGCGGCCAGCAACCCTCCCCGCATTCAGACCCCGGGCCGGCTCGAACCCTTCCAAGCCGCTTCGGCTAGCGAACCTCCCGGACGGCGAGAGTTTTCCAAAGTTAAAGGTCCCACAGCACCTTTTACTGGTGGGACCCGCAGACAAACGTGTGCCACGAGCGCCACCTACTGGGCAGGATAAGAAAAACAGAACCCAGAGATTTCACAGAACAATCTTCCAAACTTTTGGATCCAATACCCAGGGAAATCTGTCTAAATGCGCAGACGCCAACAGAAGATAACGGATCACGCTCAAATAATTGAAAATATGGCCCAGTCAAAGGAACAAACCAATACTTCAAATGAGATACAGGAGCTGAGACAACTAATGCTGAATATACGAACAGAAATGGAAAACCTCTTCAAAAACGAAATCGATAAATTGAGGGAGGACATGAAGAAGACATGGGCTGAACATGAAGAAAGAGAAAAACTGAAAAAACAAATCACAGAACTTATGGAAGTGAAGGACAAAGTAGAAAAGATAGAAAAAACAATGGATACCTACAATGATAGATTCAAAGAGACAGAAGATAGAATTAGTGATTTGGAGGATGGAACATCTGAATTCCAAAAACAAACAAACTATCGGGAAGAGAATGGAAAAATTTGAACAGGGTATCAGGGAACTCAAGGACAATATGAACCGCACAAATATACGTGTTGTGGGTGTCCCAGAAGGAGAAGAGAAGGGAAAAGGAGGAGAAAAACTAATGGAAGAAATTTTCACTGAAAATTTCCCAACTCTTATGAAAGACCTAAAATTACAGATCCAAGAAGTGCAGCGCACCCCAAAGAGATTAGACCCAAATAGGCATTCTCCAAGACACTTACTAGTTAGAATGTCAGAGGTCAAAGAGAAAGAGAGGATCTTGAAAGCAGCAAGAGAAAAACAATCCATCACATACAAGGGAAACCCAATAAGACTATGTGTAGATTTCTCAGCAGAAACCATGGAGGCTAGAAGACAGTGAGATGATATATTTAAATTACTAAAAGAGAAAAACTGCCAACCAAGACTCCTATATCCAGCAAAATTGTCCTTCAAAAATGAGGGAGAAATTAAAACATTCTCAGACAAAAAGTCACTGAGAGAATTTGTGACCAAGAGACCAGCTCTGCAAGAAATACTAAAGGGAGCACTAGAGTCAGATACGAAAAGACAGAAGAGAGAGGTATGGAGAAGAGTGTAGAAAGAAGGAAAGTCAGATATGATATATATAATACAAAAGGCAAAATGGTAGAGGAAAATATTATCCAAACAATAATAACACTAAATGTTAATGGACTGAATTCCCCAATCAAAAGACATAGAATGGCAGAATGGATTAAAAAACAGGATCCTTCTATATGCTGTCTACAGGAAACACATCTTAGACCCAAAGATAAACATAGGTTGAAAGTGAAAGGTTGGGAAAAGATATTTCATGCAAATAATAACCAGAAAATAGCAGGAGTGGCTATACTAATATCCAACAAGTTAGACTTCAAATGTAAAACAGTTAAAAGAGACAAAGAAGGACACTATATACTAATAAAAGGAACAATTAAACAAGAAGACATAACAATCATAAATATTTACGCACCGAACCAGAATGCCCCAAAATACGTGAGGAATACACTGCAAACACTGAAAAAGGAAATAGACACAAATACCATAATAGTTGGAGACTTCAATTCACCACTCTCATCAATGGACAGAACATCTAGACAGAGGATCAATAAAGAAATAGAGAATCTGAATATTACTATAAAGCAGCTAGACTTAACAGACATTTATAGGACATTACATCCCACAACAGCAGGATACACCTTTTTCTCAAGTGCTCATGGATCATTCTCAAAGATAGACCATATGCTGGGTCACAAAGCAAGTCTTAACAAATTTAAAAAGATTGAAATCATACACAACACTTTCTCGGATCATAAAGGAATGAAGTTGAAAATCAATAATAGGCGGAATGCCAGAAAATTCACAAATACGTGGAGGCTCAACAACACACTCTTAAACAACGAGTGGGTCAAAGAAGAAATTGCTAGAGAAAATAGCAAATACCTCGAGGTGAATGAAAATGAAAACACAACATATCAAAACTTATGGGATGCAGCAAAGGCAGTGCTAAGAGGGAAATTTATTGCCCTAAATGCCTATATCAGAAAAGAAGAAAAGGCAAAAATGCAGGAATTAACTGTTCACTTGGAAGAACTGGAGAAAGAACAGCAAACTAATCCCAAAGCAAGCAAAAGGAAAGAAATAACAAAGATCAGAGCAGAAATAAATGAAACTGAAAACATGAAAACAATAGAGAAAATCAATAAGACCAGAAGTTGGTTCTATGAGAAAATCAATAAGATTGATGGGCCCTTAGCAAGATTGACAAAAAGAAGAAGAGAGAGGATGCAAATAAATAAGATCAGAAATGGAAGAGGAGACATAACTACTGACCTCACAGAAATAAAGGAGGTAATAACAGGGTACTATGAACAACTGTATGATAATAAATACAACAATTTAGATGAAATGGACTGGTTCCTGGAAAGACATGAACAACCAACTTAGACTCAAGAAGACATAGATGACCTCAACAAACCAATCACAAGTAAAGAAATTGAATTAGTCATTCAAAAGCTTCCTAAAAAGAAAAGTCCAGGACCAGATGGCTTCACATGTGAATTCTACCAAACGTTCCAGAAAGAATTAGTACCAATTCTCCTCAAACTCTTCAAAATAATCGAAGTGGAGGGAAAACTACCTAATTCATTCTATGAAGCCAACATCACCCTCATACCAAAACCAGGCAAAGATATTACAAAAAAAGAAAACTACAGACCAATCTCTCTAATGAATATAGATGCAAAAATCCTCAATAAAATTCTAGCAAATCGTATCCAACAACACATTAAAAGAATTATACATCATGACCAAGTAGGATTCATCCCAGGTATGCAAGGATGGTTCAACATAAGAAAATCAATTAATGTAATATACCATATCAACAAATCAAAGCAGAAAAATCACATGATCATCTCAATTGATGCAGAGAAGGCATTTGACAAGATTCAACATCCTTTCCTGTTGAAAACACTTCAAAAGATAGGAATACAAGGGAACTTCCTTAAAATGATAGAGGGAATATATGAAAAGCCCACAGCTAATATCATCCTCAATGGGGAAAAATTGAAAACTTTCCCCCTAAGATCAGGAAAAAGACAAGGATGTCCACTATCACCACTATTATTCAACATTGTGTTGGAGGTTCTAGCCAGAGCAATCAGACAAGAAAAAGAAATACAAGGCATCAAAATTGGAAAGGAAGAAGTAAAACTATCATTGTTTGCAGACGATATGATACTATACGTCGAAAACCCGGAAAAATCCACAACAAAACTACTAGAGCTGATAAATGAGTACAGCAAAGTAACAGGTTACAAGATCAACATTCAAAAATCTGTAGCTTTTCTATACACTAGCAATGAACAAGCTGAGGGGGAAATCAAGAAACGAATCCCATTTAAAATTGCAACTAAAAGAATAAAATACCTAGGAATAAATTTAACTAAAGAGACAAAAAACCTATATAAAGAAAACTACAAAAAACTGTTAAAAGAAATCACAGAAGACCTAAATAGATGGAAGGGCATACCGTGTTCATGGATTGGAAGACTAAATATAGTTAAGATGTCAATCCTACCTAAATTGATTTACAGATTCAATGCAATACCAATCAAAATCCCTACAACTTATTTTTCAGAAATAGAAAAACCAATAAGCAAATTTATC
This sequence comes from Tamandua tetradactyla, assembly GCF_023851605.1. Lineage (NCBI taxonomy): Eukaryota > Metazoa > Chordata > Mammalia > Pilosa > Myrmecophagidae > Tamandua > Tamandua tetradactyla. The sequence goes on along the minus strand of NC_135329.1, from coordinate 132,192,110 downwards.
TGGAAGGGCAGGGTGCCCCGAATTGCTAAAAACATCTTGAGGAAAAAAAACGAAGCTGGAGGTCTAGCGATGCCGGACTTTAAGGCATATTATGAAGCCACAGTGGTCAAAACTGCATGGTATTGGCATAAAGATAGATATATCGACCAATGGAATCGAATAGAGTGCTCAGATATAGACCCTCTCATCTATGGACATTTGATCTTTGATAAGGCAGTCAAGCCAACTCACCTGGGACAGAACAGTCTCTTCAATAAATGGTGCCTAGAGAACTGGATATCCATATGCAATAGAATGGAAGAGGACCTGTATCTCACACCCTATACAAAAGTTAACTCAAAATGGATCAAAGATCTAAACATTAGGTCTAAGACCATAAAACAGTTAGAGGAAAATGTTGGGAGATATCTTATGGTTCTTACAATTGGAGGCGGTTTTATGGACCTTAAACCTAAAGCAAGAGCACTGAAGAAGGAAATAAATAAATGGGAGCTCCTCAAAATTAAACACTTTTGTGCATCAAAGAACTTCATCAAGAAAGTAGAAAGACAGCCTACACAATGGGAGACAATATTTGGAAATGATATAACAGATAAAGGTCTAGTATCCAGAATTTATAAAGAGATTGTTCATCTCAACAACAAAAAGACAGCCAACCCAATTACAAAATGGGAAAAAGACTTGAACAGACACCTATCAGAAGAGGAAATACAAATGGCCAAAAGGCACATGAAGAGATGCTCAATGTCCCTGGCCATTAGAGAAATGCAAATCAAAACCACAATGAGATATCATCTCACACCCACCAGAATGGCCATTATCAACAAAACAGAAAATGACAAGTGCTGGAGAGGATGCGGAGAAAGAGGCACACTTATCCACTGTTGGTGGGAATGTCAAATGGTGCAACCACTGTGGAAGGCAGTTTGGCGGTTCCTCAAAAAGCTGAATATAGAATTGCCATACGACCCAGCAATACCATTGCTGGGAATATACTCAAAGGACTTAAGGGCAAAGACACAAACGGACATTTGCACACCAATGTTTATAGCAGCGTTATTTACAATTGCAAAGAGATGGAAACAGTCGAAATCTCCATCAACAGAAGAGTGGCTAAACAAACTGTGGTATATACATACGATGGAATACTATGCAGCTTTAAGACAGGATAAACTTATGAAGCATGTAATAACATGGATGGACCTAGAGAACATTATGCTGAGTGAGTCTAGCCAAAAACTAAAGGACAAATACTGTATGGTCCCACTGATGTGAACAGACATTCGAGAATAAATTTGGAATATGTCATTGGTAACAGAGTCCAGCAGGAGGTAGAAACAGGGTAAGATAATGGGCAATTGGAGTTGAAGGGATACAGACTGTGCAACAGGACTAGATACAAAAACTCAAAAATGGACAACACAATAATAGCTAATTGTAAAGTAATCATGTTAAAACACTGAATGAAGCTGCATCTGAGCTATAGGTTTTTGTTTTGCTTTGTTTTGTTTTGTTTTGACTTTACTATTATTACTTTTATTTTTGTCTCTATATTAACATTCTATATCTTTTTCGGTTATGTTGCTAGTTTTTCTAAGCCGATGCAAATGTACTAAGAAATGATGGTCATGCATCTATATGACGATGTTAAGAATTACTGATTGCATATGTAGAATGGTATGATTTCTAAATGTTGGGTTAATTTCTTTTTTTCCGTTAATTAAAAAAAAAAAAAAAGAGAGAGAAGGGGTAATTGGAGCTGAAGGGATACAGACTGTACAACGGGACTGGATATAAAAACTCAGAAATGGACAGCACAATACTACCCAATTGTAATGCAATTATGTTAAAACACTGAATGAAGCTGCATGTGAGGTATAGGTTTTTTGCTTTTTTTTTTTTCTTTCTATTTGTGTTTTAATACTTATTCTGTTGTCTTTTTATTTCTTTTTCTAAATCGATGCAAATGTACTAAGAAATGATGAATATGCAACTATGTGATGTTATTAAGAATTACTGATTGTACATGTAGAATGGAATGATTTCTAATTGTTTTGTTAATTCTTTTTTAATTAATAAAAAAATAAAAAATAAATAAATAAAACAGGAACTTTCCACACTTAAAATAAAGTAACCCCCAGAGAACCTCTTTTGTTAATCAGATGTGGCCTTTCATGGCAAGTAAACTCACTGCCCTCCCCCTCTATGGGGGACATGACTCCCAGGGGTGTAAATCTCCCTGGCAATGTGGGACAGAAACCCCGGGATGAGACAGGATCCGGCATCAAAGGATTGACAAAACCTTCTTGACCAAAAGGAGGAAGAGAGAAATAAGACAAAATAAAATCTCAGTGGCTGAGAGATTTCAAACAGAGTCAAGAGGATATCCTGGAGGTTATTCTTATGCATAAAAGAGATATCTCCTTTTGAAGTGGCTAGAGGGAAGTACTGAAACTGTAGAGCTATGTTCCAGTAGTCATGTTTCTTGAAGATGATCATATAATGATATAACTTTTATAATGTGACTATGTGATTGTAAAAACCTTGTGTCTGATGCTTCTTTTATCTAGGGTATGTGCAGATGAGTAAAAACTATGGATAAAAATAAACAAATAATGGGGGGAAAAAAGGTTAAAATAACCTGGGTAGATGGAAATGACAGTGGTCAATGAGAGGGAGAGGTAAGGGGTATGGTATGTATGAGTTTTCTTTTTAATTTCTTTGTCTGGTGTGATGAAATGTTCAAAAAAATGATCACGATGATGAATATGCAACTATGTGATGATATTGTGAATTACTGATTATATACATAGAACTGAATGATCATAAATTAAGAATGCTTGTATTTGTTTGTTACTTTTAAAAAAATTAAAAATTAATTAAAAAAATAAAATAAAATAAAAAAGAAATAGACCCCTCTCATCTATGGACAACTGATCTTTGATAAGGCGTTTAAGCCAACCCACCTTGGACAGAGTAGCTTCTTCAATAAATGGTTTGAGAACTGAATATCCATATGCAAAAGAATGAAAGAGGAGCCATATCTCACACACGATACAAAAATTAACTCAAAATAGATCAAAGATCTAGACATTAGAGCTAAGACCATGAAACATTTAGAAGAAAATGTAAGGAAATATCTTATAAATCTTGTATTAGGAGGCCGTTTCCTAAACCCTACACCCAAAGCACGAGCACTGAAAACAGAAATAGATAAATGGATTTCCTCAAAATTAAACACTGTTGAGCATCAAAGAACTTTGTCAGGAAAGTAAAAAAAGGCAGCTACACAACTGGAGACAATATTTGGAAACCACATATCAGATAAAGGTTTAATATCCAGAATATATAAAGAGATTCTTCAACTCAACAAGGAAGACAAACAACCCAATTTAAAAATGGGCAAAACAATTCTGCAAATGAAATCACTGCCCTCCTCTCTGTATGAGACATGACATCCAGGGGTGAAGGCCTCCCAGGCAAGGTGGGAGACGACTCCCAGGGATGATCCTGGCCCTGGTACCATGGGATCAACAATGCCATCCTGACCAAAAAGGGGAAAAGAAATGTAATAAATAAGGTATCAAAGGCTGAGAGAGTTCAAATAGAGTCAAGAAGCTACTCTGGAGGTCACTTTTAGGCAAGCTTCAGTTAGACACTGCTACCTATCATAATCTGCCAAACCCCAGTCAAAATCATTCTGGCTAATCCTAAAGAACACCAAGGGCATTACATGAGATTCTACAAAGGTTCCAACACCAGGGTAACTTTCCAGAAACCTACAACCTCCAGATGGGTCCCTGGACCAGTTAAGTACTGAAACCTAGAGGCCCAGCCTCTTCAGAGCATCAGCTAGTTCCATTTCCCTATACCATACTATTTACAGCCCCTTCCAACATGAAAACATTGGAATAGCCATAGCCCAAAGACCCCTAAAGAATGGAACAGAATGATCAAAGGTTACGGTGGAGTTATACATAGATAGGGTTTAACAAACAAATATGATTGCTGAATCATTGCATTGATATTTCTTTTAGTCTCCAGTATCTTAGAGCAGGTAGAAGCAGAAACCTAAAATTGTGGAGTTTTAATCCATACCAAACTCTGAAATCTGTTCTACAATTAATTGTTGTGCTGTGCTTTGAAATCTATTGCTTTTTTGTATGTATGTTATTTTTCACAAAACGGAAAAAAAAAGTCAATTACAATGATAAAAAAATATTTATTCCTTCTAGCCTCCTATATTCTGGAACAGCTAGAAGGAAAAATCTGAGAGGATGGTAATGGGAGCCCATAACAAACTCTGGGATTTGTCCTGTAACTACTTGCTCAAGAGTACTTGAAAATTATTGCTTTTTTCTTTCTTTGCTTTGTATATGTTATATTACACAATTAAAAAGTATACAAACAAACAAAAAGGCGCACACATACCCACAGGAAGAGTTTAGTGGAAGATTAAACCTTGCTCAAGAAAAAAAAATCAATGAACATGAAGACATAGCAATAGAAAATGAAACACTGAGAGAAAAAGACAAGAAAAAGATGAAGAGAGCAATGAATGAACCGTGGGACAGGTATAAACAGAAACATACACATAATTGGAATCCCTGAAATGGGGAATGGTACAATAGAAAAAATATTTGAAGAAATAATGACCAGAATTTGGCCAAATTTGATGAAAATAATAAATCCGTAGATATAAGAAGCTCAAAGTACCACAAACATTAAAAAACTTTAGTTATTTCTGATAAACAAAGTGCTGAAACCAGTGGTAAAAAGAAAAATCTTACAGGCATTATAGAACAATATGGATAGTCATATAGGTCAAGACCATAATAACTGAAAGTCCAGGAAAAAAAAAATTTATGGTCATATGATTTTGAGAAAGGTTCAAGAAAAATCATGGAGAAAGAATAGTCTTTCCAACTAATGGTGTTAGAACAACTGAATATCCATGTGCAAACGCATGAATTTGTACCCCCATCTCACATAATGCACAAAAATTAACTCAAAGGAAATCAATAAATTATATCTAAGAGCTAAAACCATAAAGCTCTTAGGAGAAGAAAATACAGGAGTAAATCTTTGTGAATTTGAATTACGCAATGTTTTCTTAGTACCAAAGGCATAAGTCATAAAAGAGATGAAGGATACACTAGACCTAATATTACGTACTATTTTGCTTCAAAGGTCACCGTCAAGAAAATGAAAAGACAAATACAGAATGGGAGAAAATATATGCAAATCATATAAAAGAACATGCATCCATAATATATAAAGAACTCTTGTAACTCAATAATAATAACAATAAGCTATTTTTTTAACATGGGTAGCAGACCTGAATTTTCAAGAATGTTATGTCTTTCAGAGAGAAGGAAAATGTCACCAGATGGAAATACAGATCAACACAAAGAAGAGAAGAATACCAGAAATGATAACCATAAAAATAAATACATGATAACTTTTGTTTCTCTATTATCGTTTTTTCTAAATCGATGCAAATGTTCTAAGAAATGATGAATATGCAACTATGTGATGATATTAAGAATTACTGATTACATATGTAGAATGGAATGATATCTTATTGTTTTGTTTGTTAATTTTTTAAATTAATAATAAATAAATAAATACATGATTTTTCTCTTATTTTTTAGATCTTTTTGAAAGACAGTAGATTATTTAGACCAAAATAATAAAACTGTAGTGTTTGCACAAATGCAAAAGAAAAATGTGTCAAAATAATAGCACAAAGGTCTGAAGGGGAGATATGGAAGTATACGTCAAGTAAAGTAGTACATCTCTTGAAGGTAGACAGTGATAAGTTAAAGATATATACTGTAAATGCTCAAGCAGCCAATAAATGAACAAAATTAAGAGTACTGCTAGAAAGCCTACCAGAAAGAGACAAAAATGGAATCATAAAAATATTCAATTACTCTAGAAGAAAGCAAAAGGAAAAAGCAACAAAAGAACACTGAGAAAAATATGAAACAAATAGCAGTATGGTAAGATTTAAATGGAACCATATCACTAACTGTATTAAATGTAAATGGTCTAAACAGCTCAACTAAAAAGAAAAGATTTATCAGACTGGACTAAAAAATGACCTACCTATACACTGCCTACAAGGAAAGCACTTCAAATAGGTTCAAAGGAAAAGGTAGAACAAACTTGCAGAACTCACACTTCACGATTTTGAAACTTATTACAGAACTATGGTAATAAAAACAGTGTGGTCCTAGCACACACTGTAATCAAATTGGGAATTCAGTAATAAACCCTCACATGTATGTGTGAATAGATTTTTGACAAGGGTGTCAAGCCTACTCAATGAGGAAAGAATAGTCTTGTCCACAAACGGTGCTGGAAGAACTGGATATCCATAGGCAAAAGAATAAAGCGGAGCACTACTTCATACTATATATAAAAATTAACTCAAAATGGAACAAAGACCTAAATATAAGAACCCAAACAATAAGAGTCCTAGAAGAAAACATAAGGAAACATTCTCAAGACCTTGTGTTAGGCAATGGTGTCTTGGGCTTTGCACCAAAAGCATTAACAATATAAGAAAAAAATAAATGGAACCTCATCAAAATTAAAAACTTTTCTGCATCACGGGACTTTATCAACAAAGTGGAAAGAAAACCTACAGAATGAGAAAGTATTTGGAAATCATACATTTTATAATGGTTTATTATCCAGAATATAAAAAGAACTGCTACAACACAACAGACTACTCATTTAAAAAAAAATAGACAAAAGGCATTTCTCCCAAGAAGATACGCAAACACATGAAAGGAATTCAACATCATGAGCTGTAAAGGAAATGCAAATCAAAATCAGAAGGATAGCTATTATTTAAAAAAACGGAATATAACAAGTGCTGGCAAGGATACAAAGAAATAGGAAACTTTAGTATATTATTTGTTGGGAATGTAAAATGATGCAGCTACTATGGAAACAGTTTGGCAGTTCCTCAGAAAGTTAGACATTAGAACTACCTTATGATCTAGATATCACACTTAAAGGTATATACCAAAAGATGTGGAAGTGGGGACTCAGATACTTACATACCAATGTTCAAACTGGCATTATTCACAATTGCCAAAATGTGGAAGCAACCCAAGTGTCCACCAACAGATGAACTGATAAACAAAAATGTGGTATATAATCCAGAGGGCTATCACTCAGTCATAAAAAAGGACTGAAATTTTGTTGCATGCTACATGGATGAAACTTGAAGACATCATGCTTAGTCAAAGAAGCCAAATTGGTTAAATATTATATGATTTCATGCATTTGAAATTATTAGAATATACAAATTCATAAAGTCAGAAACTAGAATAGTATGGGCTGGGTGGGGGTGAGGAATGGGGAGTCAATGAGTAATTGGTATGGAGTTTCTGTTTGAGGTGACAGTAAAGTTGCAGTAATGGGTAGTGGTAATAGTGGCAGAATGTTGTGAATGTAATTAACACAACTGAATTATATATTTGATAGTGGATAAAGTGGGAAATTTTAGATTATATATATTACCAAACTGTAAAACTATTGAAACCAAAAAACCCAAAGATCTGCAAAACAGAGTGAACCCTAATGTAAACTATAGGTTATAGTTAATAACAGGATCATGATAATTTTGCTTCATCAATTGTACCAAAGATCCTACCTAAATTGATTTACAGATTCAATGCAATACCAATCAAAATCCCAACAACTTATTTTTCAGAAACAGAAAAACCAATAAGCAAATTTATCTGGAAGGGCAGGGCGCCCCGAATTGCTAAAAACATCTTGAGGAAAAAAAACGAAACTGGAGGTCTCGCGCTGCCTGACTTTAAGGCATATTATGAAGCCACAGTGGTCAAAACAGCATGGTATTGGCATAAAGATAGATATATCTTTATGATATATAAGATATTATATTAATGGGCAATATTAATAATACGGCAAACTGTGGGGGAGTGGAAGATATGGAAATTCTGTATTTTCTAAATGATTTTTCTGTTGACCTACCACTGCTCTAATTAAAAAAAAAGAAAAAAGATGGAAAAAGATATCCATGTTATATCCTAATTAAAAGAAAGTTGAAGTATCTATATCAATAGCAAACAATTTCAGAACAAAGAATATTAGAAAGAATAAAGGACATTTTACAATTACAAAGAATTCAGTATGTTCATCTGAATAGATGCAGAAAAAGCATTTGACAAAATTCAAACTCCATTCCTGAAGAAAATTCTCAGCAAAGTAATAATATAAAGAAGTTGTGTCAGCCTGATAAAAGAGCATTTATGAAAAGATACAGCTAGCATCATGCTTAATGGTGAAAGAATGAATGTTCTCAACACTAAGATCAGGAATAAGACAGGGGGACATGTCTTATTAATAGACACCTCTTCTATTCAACATTTTACTGAAGTTCTAATCAGTCCAATAAGGCAAGGAATAAAAGGCACCTCATTTGAAAGGAAGAAATAAAACCATCTTTATTCACAGACAACATAATCACTGAAATAAAAATACCAACTATAATAATATAAAAATATGAAACAATTTAGACATAAATTTGATAAGACATGAAAACTACAAAAATTGCTGGGAGAAATTAAAGAAGACCTAAATAAATGGAGAAATATACATGGGTTGGAAGGCTCAATATTGTTAAGATATTATACTGGTTTGAATCATTGTGTACCCCTGAAAGCCATGTCCTTTAATCCTCATTCAGTATTGCTGGGTGGGGCCTTTCTGATTGTTTCCCATGGAGATGTGATCCACCAACTGTGGGTGGTAACTTTTGATTAGATGGTTTCCATGGAGATGAGTCTCCACCCATTCAAGGTGGGGTTGCTTACTAGAGCCCTTTAAGAGGGAACCATTTTGGAAAAAGCTAGAGAGCTACCAAAACCAACAAAGCCAACAGAACAGACAGAGCCCTGGGGAAGCCGCTGAATATTCCTGGAGTAAAGGCTAGCAGACACTGTCATATGCCCTTCCAGCTGAGAGAGAAAACCTGATCATCAGCCTTCCTGAACCAAGTTATCTGTCATAGTCAAGTTCATGTGTTAACTTGGCCAGGTGGTGGTGTCCTGTTGTCTGGTCGGGCAAGCACTGGCCTGATTGTCTCTATGAGGACATTTCATGGACTTAAATTATGATCATGTTGGCTACATCCACAGCTAACTGCATTTGTAATAAGCTAAGGGGAGTGTCTTCTGCAATGAGTGACGTTTAATCTAATCACCAGAAGACCTTAAAGGAGGATTCAGAAGAGACAATCACTCTTCCTGCTTCAGCCATCCAGCCTCACCTTCATCGGAGCTGCCACTTTGTGATCTGCCTTACAGATCTTGGACTCTTACATCCCCACGGTTGCCCAGCTAGCCTCTCCTGAGAGTTTGTTGAGGAGCTTCATTGGAGCTGCCAGCTCGCAGCCTGCTGTACAGACCTTGGACTCTTCATCCACACAGTGACATGAGATACTTCTATAAATTTTGTATTTACAGATATCTCCTGCTGATTCTGTTTCTCTAGAGAACCCTAGCTAATACAGTATCTTTCCCTGGATGGCTTAGATTGGACATATTTATAGCCTTGCTTTAATTTGGGCATTTTCACGGCCTTAGAACTGTAAACTAGCAACTTAAAAAATTCTCCTTTTTAAAAGCTCTTCCATTTTTTGGTATATCACATTCTGGCAAACTAAAACAAATGTCAATTCTTCCAAATTGATCTGCAGATTCAACAAACCACCAAGCAAAATCCTGGCAGGTTCTGTACCACATAACAGTGCTACATGCTTGGAGACCATCAATCTTTTAGATTAGACAATAACTTCTTACCTTTTGAGTGTTTTATGGTTTCACAAAACATTTTTAGATCCTCTCATCATTTTCTACTGATACTTACAGCCATAAATAGTTAGAGATGTATGATCATACTTTTCCTTTAAACATAAAGATAAAAATAAATGTAGATAAATTAAATAAGTTGTGTAAGCCACAAGTCAAGAGGTACATGATCCACAGTCCAGCCCCCTTTCTGCTAAAGTATACTATCTCAATTATCTCAAATGTACACTTTGGAAAATATATCACTTATTGTTCAGTCAACTGCACAAGCAGCCATGAGACCATCATAACAAACATAAAACAATGATTTGCAATGAGTAATTCCTTTGAGTTCAGTATATAAGGAAGATGACAATGTCTACCAAGAGCCTGATTAAACCCCTCCCAAACTAAAATATTGATATAGGGCATAGATATTTTGGAATCAGAAAGACTGAACCTAAAGTTAAATACTAATTCCACTGCTTAAAGCTAAGACTCAATTTCCTTTGTAAAATGGGGCCAATCATATCCAGGGTACTAGTTAAGGATTAAATGAGATAACATATTTAGTATAGTGCTTGACACATAGTCACTACTACTACTTATACTGTTTCAATGATAAAATTTAATACTTTAATTATTGAGGTCTATAAAAAATCGAAATTCTAACTCTATAATATATATGTTTTAGAAATAAATTTAAACATAAAAGTTTAACACTTGTTTTTGAGGTCTGATTTTCCATTAACTGAGTTTCATTCATAAACATTATTTTTAGGCACTCTGATTTAAAAGGAAAAAAAAAAGCAGAGCCCACTTTTCTCACAGTATACACAGATATAAAGCTTGCCTGAATTGGTTCATAACCTGGATACTCATAAAAATAGTAGTTACTAGTTTTAAAAGGTTAATCTGATTTTTAAAATGACTTTGAATAAATTATTTCCAAAGTCAAACCATTTACATGATGACAGTGCCAAAGTGCTGACAACAGACCACAATGTTTATAAGAATGAAATAAAGGAAAACTTAAAATGGACTTATTAATAGCTACTTATGTATTAAGAATGCAAAATCACCCATGGTCAAGGAAACGAGTTATGAAGTTTACTTCTTCAATATAATTCTAAGGGCTTTGTTTCCAATAAGCAACATCATTGAGAATATTAAATTTAAAAATTAAATTTAAATTATTAAATTTAAACATAAAATATGCTACCATAACCTATATAATTTTAGGATTTTGGGCTGCTTATAACTAGTACCAATATTTTCATTTTCGTGTTTTCCACAAATATGCCATAAAATATTCAAAAACTTGGAAAAACAATGTGGTATTAAAATAGTGACCCTGCTTAACTTTAGCTGATGGTTGACAAGCAAGGTACCACAGAAGAGCTTGAAATGTATATTTTTGTCAGCTGATGTACAAAAGTTCTAAATTAGAATAGGTAGTTTACAGACAACTATGTACAACTCAAAGAAGTCAAAAGGTGGGGACTATCTGCACTTTCAAACCTAAAGTGGAGTAAACAAAGTTATTCTGAAGTTCTGCCATAATTTAATATTAACCATAGGCCTTTAGGTTTGTTATGGTCTCATTATAAAAATAAACAGCAATTATCTATCATTATCTATCACTCCTCATTTAAGTTCCTAGCATCATCCTAGAGACCTGCTACATGTATTACTTCTAATAAGCACATAATCCTGCAAAGTGGATACTATTGTCCCTCTTTTATAAATGTGGAAGCTGAGGCAGAAAGAAGTTGACTTTCTTTACGTTGTGCCCAAGGCGACAACATAAAGTGGTGAAGCATGTACTCTTTCTTCCATGTTAGATTAAACTCACATCGATAAAACACAGTAACTCCACTTCTAGGAATTAATCCTCTGGGAATATGCATGTGAAATATCACTCTCACAGGAATAGTCAACTAAACCATTTTTTATAAAAGCAAAAGACAAGAAACAAAACAAACGTTCATCAATAGAGGATTGGCTAAATAAATCACAGTTCATCTATAAAATGGAATAGCAAGCAATCATTTAAGAAAACGTATTTCATATTTTACATGTATGAATATGGAACAATCTCCAGGATATACTATTTCTACGTATTTCACTAATCCAGTAGCCAATGACCATATGCAGCTATTTAAATTATTTACAATTAAATAAAATCTAAACATTCAGTTCCCTAGTCACACTAGTCATATTTCAAAGGCTCAGTAGCATCTCTGGCTAATGATTATGGTACTGGATAGCTCAGTTATAGGGCATTTCCACCCTCACAGAAAATTCTATTGGGCAGCACTGATATACAATATTCATGGAAGGACAGAAAGAAATGCTAACAGAGGTTATTTATAGCGAAGGGGAGAGGGATGATAGGGACATTTATCATTCAAATATGCTCATTTATAATGCTTGAACTCATGTTCACACTATTTTTTTTTTAACTTTTTAGTGTATGCTGTATGGCAAGGGTCATATTTCATTCTTTTTCCATGTGAGTACCCTGTTATTGCAGCACCATTTGTTGATTTTTGTGTTAGTTTGTGTCTGGGAAGTGCATGGGCCAGGAATCAAGACTGGGTCTCCCACGTGGCAGATGAGAATTCTACCACCGAACTACCCTCGCACCCCTACACTATCTATATTTAAATAACTATTCGCCTATTTAAAATACGTTTTGCACAATGGGATATCATCTCACACCTAGCAGAATGGCCATTATCAATAAAACAGAAAATGACAAGTACTGGAGAGGATCTGGAGAAAGAGGCACACTTATCCACTGTTGGTGGGAATGTCAAATGGTACAACTGCTGTGGAAGGCAGTTTGGTGGTTCCTCAAAAAGCTAAATATAGAACTGCCATATGACCTGGCAATACCATTGCTAGGTATCTACTAACACGACATGAGGGAAAGGACACAAACGGACATTTGCACACTAATGTTTATAGCAGCATTATTTACAATTGCGAAGAGATGGAAACAGCCAAAATGTCCATCAAGAGACAAGTGGCTAAACAAGCTGTGGCATATACATATGATGGAATATTATGCAGCTGTAAAACAGAATAAAGTTATGAAGTATCTAACAACATGGATGGACCTTAAGGACATTATGCTGAGTGAGATTAACCAGAAACAAAAGGACAAATACTGTATGGTCTCACTGATATGAACTGACATTAGTGAATAAACTTGGAGAATTTCGTTGTTAACAGAGACCATCAGGATATAGAAATGGGGTAAGATAGTGGGTAATTGGAGCTGAAGGGATACAGACTGTACAACAGGACTAAATGTAAAAACTCAGAAATGGACAGCACAATACTACCTAACTGTAATGCAATTATGTTAAAACACTGAATGAAGCTGAATGTGAGAATGATAGAGGGAGGAGGGCTGGGGGCACAAATGAAATCAGAAAGAAAGATAGATGATAAAGACTGGGATGGTATAATCTAGGAATGCCTAGAACGTATAATGATAGTGACTAAATGTACAAATTTAAAAAATGTTTTTGCATGGGGAAGAAAAAAGGAATGTCATTACTGCAGGGTGCTGAAAATAGATGGTAATTAATATTTTTTTCTTTTTTTATTAATTAAAGAAAAAAATTAACACAACATTTAGAAATCATTCCATTCTACATATGCAATTAGTAATTCTTAACATCATCACATAGATGCATGATCATCATTTCTTAGTACATTTGCATCGATTTAGGAAAAGAACTAGCAAAACAACAGAAAAAGATATAGAATGTTAATATAGAGAAAAAAATAAAAATAATAATAATAGTAAAAAAAAGACACAAACAAACAGACAAACAAAAAAAAAACCTATAGCTCAGATGCAGCTTCATTCAGTGTTTTAACATGATTACTTTACAATTAGGTATTATTGTGCTGTCCATTTTTGAGTTTTTGTATCTAGTCCTGTTGCACAGTCTGTATCCCTTCAGCTCCAATTACCCATTATCTTACCCTGTTTCTAACTCCTGCTGGACACTGTTACCAATGACATATTCCAAGTTTATTCTCGAATGTCGGTTCACATCAGTGGGACCATACAGTATTTGTCCTTTAGTTTTTGGCTAGACTCACTCAGCATAATGTTCTCTAGGTCCATCCATGTTATTACATGCTTCATAATATTTTAAAATTTCAACCTATGTATAAGACTAGAGCAAAAAATATTTATTTGGTACAAAATCTACATTTTGACTAGTGCATTTCCTAATATAACTTATGTAGAAGCTTAATTGAACACCATCAGTACATGGAACCTTGAGTAGGACATGTGATTTCATTGGGTTGTCCAGAGTGATACCCCGATAAATCCCAGAGTGATTTGAACAGTGAATAAACAAGTATTCGCAAAGTCCCCTTCGGGGAATGGTGAGAACAGGGGAAAATTCAACTTCCCCAAATTGAATTACTGATATTCTCACAAGCAGTGTGGACAACCAAAGCTATAGGCTGAGCCCCCAGTCTTGGGGTTTGTTCATATGAAACTTAACCCCACAAAGGATAGGTCAAGCCTACTTAAAATTAGGCCTAAGAATCACCCCCAAGAGAACCTCATTTGTTGCTCAGATGTGGCCTCTCTCTCTCCAGCCAACACAAGCAAAGTCATCACCCTCTCCCTGTCTACATGGGACATGACTCCCAGGGATGTGGACCTTCCTGGCAACGTGGGACAGAAACCCTAGAATGACCTAAGACTCAGCATCAAGGGATTGAGAAAATCTTCTTGACCAAAAGGGAGAAGATGAAATGAGACAAAATAAAGTGTCAATGGCTGAGAGATTTCAAACAGAGTTGAGAGGTTATCCTGGAGGTTATTTTTACGCATTAAGTGGATATCATCTTATTATTTGAGATATAATGGAGAGGCTGGAGGGAACTGCCTGAAAATGTAGAGCTGTGTTCCAGTAGCCACGTTTCTTGAAGATGATTGTATAATGTATAACATGTTTCACAATGTGACTGTATGATTGTGAAAACCTTGTGTCTGAAGCTCCTTTTATCTACCTTGTTAACAGATGAGTAGAACATATGGAATAAAAATAAATAATAGGGGGAACAAATGTTAAAATAAATTTAGTTTGAAATGCTAGTGATCAATGAAAGGGAAGGGTAAGGGGTATGGTATGTATAATCTTTTTTTCTATTTTTGTTTTATTTCTTTTTCTGTTGTCTTTTTACTTCTTTTTCTGAATTGATGCAAATGTTCTAAGAAATGATCATGATGATGAATATGCACCTATGTGATGATATTGTGAATTACTGATTACATATGTAGAACCGAATGATCATATGTTAAGAATGTTTTTGTTCGTTTGTTGTTAAATTTTCTAAAATAAATTTAAAAACCTAAATAAATAAATAATAGGGGGAATAAATGTAAAATAAATTTAGTTTGAAATGCTAGTGATCAATGAAAGGGAGGGGTAAGGGGTATGGTATGTATAAATTTTTTTTCTGTTTTTGTTTTATTTCTTTGTCTGAATAGATGCAAATGTTCCAAGAAATGATCATGATGATGAATATACAACTATGTGATGATATTGTGAATTACTGATTATATCTAGAACAGAATGATCAAAATAGGAATGTTTGCGTTTGGTGTTTTTTGGTATTTAAAGTAAAATTTTAAAAATACAGTGTTTGTTACTTGTAAAACTACTCAGTTTGCACTAAGAAACATAAAAGGCTTAGAAGTGCTAAGACTGTACAGAAAGAAGCTAAGAAATGGAAATCACTACTCCCTGAGTTCCTAAAAATAATCCTGACCACCACCATACTTTATTGAACACTGATCTCTACACAATACTATTTAGGATGCCATGTAAAAGATTACAGGAGCTGCTGTACCTAAGGAATTATGGGAATATGACAGAAAAACAAATCAGAAGAAAAATATTAAGAAAGCATGAAAGAGTAGCTGTGGAGAAAAGGCACACAGGAAAGCACTAGCCTTCCAGGAAGGAAGGCACAGCCTACACTGCTACACCTATTTCTCTTCTCCCTTTCCTATACTTTGATTTAATGCTCTGCAGAACAGAACTTAAAACAATATAGTCTTTCAGTTCTGCTGTGAAGCCATGAACTGCCTTTTTTTTTTAAGTGTCATAATATACTTAACAACTTACTTAGTTGCTATATATCTAAGTTTTCTCACCTGTAAAACGGAAAATCAGTTGCTGCTAAGGAGAGGGAGCAACAACTTGTTGAGGACAAAAAAGAAAGCAGCCAGGTACTCCAAAACAAAATTAATTTTAATCAATACTTTGCTCTCATCGGGAGGCTGTTTGCTTGGGCAGGTTGAAGGGCCTAAGAATGATGCTAATATACAAAAATCTACTCTGGAAGAAAAAAGAATACAAACAAGATCCCATTCAACATGCTTCCTGTACATTATACTACGTTTTCATGCTCTTTTCTTCTTCCAGGGACCTTAGCCATTGTTTAAATTTAGTTTAGCTCCAGAGCCCTGCTAAACTAACTGCACCATTGCCCTACCACATAGTTCCTTTCACAAGTGAGTTTGGGGAAGTCAGAGATCTATGCCAGAGCAGGCAGATGGCCAAGCTGGTGTCCACAAACTGACAAGAACCATGAATTTGTCCTTCCTAGTGACCAGGAAGTCTGCCCAAATCTCAGGAATCTTGGTTTGTGGGCATATAAGAAAAACACAGTACAGCCCTACCAAATAAAAATGTCACTCAGGGACTCCAAGTCAAGTTACTAAGGGAAACTTCTTACAAATATTAGACCAAGCAAGGAAGATATGGGACAGTGAAGAAAGGTATGTGATAATTATTTCTGGAAATTTATATTTCCAAGTTATTAACACACAAATTTTTAAATATAATAATTATAATAAATAACTTGAACCCTTAAAAAATTAACAGGACAGATTTCAAAGTCATTTCACACAATTGCTACATGTAGAAATCTCAACACTTGTGTGGCTTTAGATTATTATACATTTATTTAAGGGAGTGAGACGTTTTTATTAATGAGAAGTGAAAATAAATTTGCCAACGTGTGCCAGCTCTACAGCCATCAGCAATGAGCATTTCCTCTCTGTGCAGTTAGATCACCAATCGACATTACCGTGAAGGCCTCGAAAGGAGCTGTTAACACTATCATTTAATCCCAGCACAGGCAAGAGCAGCAGACTAAGCAGAACTTTACATCAGTGGCAGGTCTCCCAAGTTCTCTTGATGCCACAGAATTTATAAGTGGGATCAGTATGTTCTAAAAAACATGGTACTGCAAAGGGAAAAAAGGTTCCACAACATCAAGCAGTTGTAATACTTGAAACCTCATCATCAAAGTGACAGTTTTCAAGTGCCATTTATGATGCCCTAGTCTGGAAACATCCCAGCTAACCCATCTGATCAACAATTTCACAGATGGAAGCACTTGATGGCTAATTGGCAAGTCTATTATTCAAATAAAACAGCTCTCTGTACCTTCTTTTTCATTATTGCAAGTCAAGGTACAACAAGACTGGTCATTCAAATTAGCTTAAGACGAGATGCTACTTTCCCAAAATATTTTTTTAATTAAGCAACATATTTTGGTCATTACTAATATGACCAAATAGAGCACTAATCAGTTCTTGAATAGGAAGAAAAATGTTTAAGAACTAAAATGAATAAAAAACATAAACTTCCTTCTTTAAAAGTTGTACTATTTGTACCTTCTACTTTATCAATATATCAATAACATAATGTACATTATTACAGAGAACAAAATGAATGAAATAGTTACTCATTCTTTAAATATTCTTAAAACATGGACCAAATATTACATGTCAGAATAAGAAAAAACTTCTCAAATATTTTAGGCTTCCTAAGAAATTAAAAAGTAACCTGCTTATTCTTCATTTACATTGTACAATAAAAATTACAAAACTATTTTTAAAAAATGTTTTTAATGTATATAAGTAGCCAATGGCTTATCTACCTGAGGAAATTGATTTATAGAACAGGGCTTTGGCATCAGAAAGACTTGTGTTCCAATTCTATTCCACCTCTTGTTGGTTCCCTGACTCAAACCTGTAATGTGGAAATAAACATCCCAACCAATACTGGATTGTGGTGAGGATTAAAGGAGAAGTTTAAGTATATATCACCTCACAGCACAATACACACACCAGGACAAGGTATTAGTCCATTTGGCTCTCTTCCCCTCTCCTATCTTTCTTCTATAAATTCTAGAGAGAAATCCCGATATAATTTTCAAAGCTTCTCTTTACAGATCCATATATTTGCTCTAGATAACACTAACAATTTCATTCCTTATTTAGAGTACCTGGCTATCTCCCTAACTCGCCACAGTTTTCATAGCTGTTCAAGCTGAAAGCCCAAGGCAGAGCCTTGTAGAAAGACTGAGCAATAAAATATCCAAAGGCTTCATTGAGTCTACATGTGCACAGTAACTAGAACCTATAAAACAGGAAACAGGAGCCAAAAACTGTGGAGCCAAGTACAAAGTGAAGTAAAATCAAAGCATCTCCCTAAAGTGATAAATCTATATAATGGTAGCAAAAACAGATTCTACTAGGTAAAGAAATAAGCAGTTTCCCATGAAGTAAAAGAATACCTTTTCTATCAAACAGAAAGGGGCACTCTTCCAAAACTAGGTGTTGTCATTCTACTATCTACTTTTTGAAAGAATGCTGCTTCCAGTTACTCATACTGTGTTTCCCATACTAGAGAACAAAAGATAAATTAACTGAGAGCTACCACAGGCAGGTAATAATGTATGTAATGGAGTAAAATAAGAAGAAATATATAGACAATGAATAAGAGAAAATAACTATCATAATCATTAATTTACTCTTTATTGTCCATAAGCATTCCCCTGGTACCTTTCAAAGACATTCAGTCTTCTGGAGGGAAGAAGCTGTGAAATCACTGCAACATTTTGAAAACCCACACTGGGAAGCTGCCCAGAGACCACTGCCTTGCTCCGAAGGGCATGTTTCCAGGGCACTCTACCCAGATAATGTTCCCCAAAAAGGAACCACCTTGAATATTTGTGTGGGAGAAAACACTGGTCCCACCTGCCCAGGTTTTAAAAGGGTATGCTATCTAGAGAACTCTTCAGATGTTAATATGAACTGAAAGTTAAGAAGCTATGTTACATGAGTTTAAGATAGGAAACCCAAAAATAATGTAACAAATGAGTAACATAACCAGTAAATTAAACATGTAAAACAATGCTGAGGACAGAGAGAGAAAAGACATAGGTTGAATTTATTTTTATCATAACATCCCATACACCTAGAGTATTTAAGATTAATACACCTGGAGTATTAAGATTACATTACCAAAGGGGACAGCCCTTCCAGAACATCAAATAGTTCCATCCCCCATGCCATATTATTGACAGCCCCTTCCAACATGAAAAAGTTAGAATAGGCATAGCCTATTCTCTTTCTCCCAAGAGTGGGAGAAAGATCAAAGGTCAGGGTGGAGTTATACAGAGAAAGTCGGGTTTAACAAATGAGTATGAGTACTGAACCATTATACTGATATTTCTTTTAGCCTTCAACACCTTAGAGAAGCTAGAAATAAAAACCTAAAATTGTGGAACTGTAACCCATACCAAACTCTGAAATCTGTTCTACAACTAATTGTTGCTAGATAATGTGAAATTTATTGCTTTTATGTATATACGTTATTTAAAGAAGAAGGAGGAATATAACAGAGAAGATAGGATTTAACTACTGAGTGTGACTGCTGAATCACATTATATTGATATTTCTGTTGGTCTCCAGTATCTTGGAGCAGCTAGAAGAAAAAATGAAAAAGAAAAAATTAAAACCAAAGTTTAAAATCTGCTCTATAACCACTTGGAAATTTATTGCTTTTTTATAGATGTTATATTTTACAATTAAAAAAAAGTTTAAAGAAAATTACAATATCTCAGTTTCCTATATTAAACAGTTATCTTCTCATCTTCCATCCCATATACCCTTTCTACCAAAAATGGTATCTGATGTCATAGATCTATCAATAATTTCAGTTTTTGCTAAGAAAATATCCTTGACTTAAAAAACATTTAATTTTTCCTCATAGCTCTGATTTCTCCTATTCATCAGAATGTAGATTAATTTTGGAAGACAGCTTCAGTGTAAATGAAAATTATATTACTGCTTCTTACGTGCTAAAGAGCTACAATAAAATCCTTACAAGTAACTTCCAATGAAAATAGAAATTCAACATTTACAAGTACCAAAGACCTTTCCCCTTGAAAGTCCAGTCACAATTAGAATGTTCAAACAAAATGGCTTGGATTAACTGCAATTCCCCCACCAGGAATGAGTTTCCCTTTTACTTATCTGAGAATGTTCAAGGATAGATTTGAGACTTCTATGGAGTACCATATTTTTCAGGAGGTTAATACCTCTTAAGTAGACTCACACTACAATGACCAGTAGAAAAGCGTATGCGCTAATGAACTTGCTTTTGACCTGACCTCTTTCTTAGTTTTCTACAGTAGAAGATCAGATCAAGTACATTAACAGAATGATTAAGAGCACTTTAAAAATAATAAAATTTTAACTTGACAACAGTAGCAAATGAAAAAAAAATTAAAAGCACCCTGAATTTTTGTTTTGTTTCTAAAGCAAAATCATTCTTGAGTTACTTGTAATTAAGCAAAGAAATAAAACAACTAAAATTTCTTAACCCTTCCCTATTTCTTAACAGTAAGAAAAATGGCCAAAAGTTTTTTGTAAATGTATAGAAGATCATTACCTTAGGATACTCAAGGATTCACCTTTCACCAAGAGGACAATGAAAAGAATGTAGCCAAAAGAGATCTTCAGTTTAAAAAAGTGTCAATACAAACAGGCTTAAGAGCTCAAGAAATATAAAGAAAAGTCCTAAGAAAAGCCGTTTCTAAAGGAATGCTTTTCATGTTACTAGCCAGTGCTTAAAGCACATTAAAGGTTTTATTTCAAATGTGACAAGTGCTAATAAAGATAAATTATGCATGTTAATCTATGATGGCTCAAGCCACAACAGAATTTATCTAGCAGATAAATATAAAATAAAAATAAAATATTATAATAATCTGTAATTTATTGTAAAACACTATTGTACTAAGCTTCTTAATTTGTTTCTGTTTCCATTTTTGGATTCCTACAGCTCACCCCTAGAGTAGTCAGGTTCTTTTTAAAAATAGGAGTCTGATAAGCATAACTTCTTTGCCCAGGAACCTCTCATAACTTCCCAACTCACGCCAAAGAGAATCATCCTACAAGGTCCTGTCTGACCTTATCTCTAGCATTATCTCCCACTTCTCTCCTATTCCTATTTGTTAACTGTCGTCCAGTAACCTGATCTCCATGCTACTCTTCACATATGCCAAGTATTCACTTATTAATTCCTCTGCCAGGAATGCTTGTTTACTTTCTCACATTATTCAGGTCTCTGTTCAAGTACAGCCTCATCACAATGCTGACCACTATAATGCTGTCTGTCACCTACCCTCCATGACTCCCACCACCAATCACTCAATTCTTTTACTTTTTTTTTTTAGCACCTACTACCACTTGACATATTATATATTTATTTTTTCTTTCCCTACCATCTACACTAAATGTAAGCTTCATGAGAACAGGGAACATTTGCCTCACTGCCACCACATTCAGAACAGTCAACCTGATACACAGCTGACAGTCAAATGAAATTTGTTGCATGAATGGATGATTATTTCTCCTAGTCATTTCTAAAAATTGCTAAAGAAAAAAATAGAACGAGGTCAAAATTAATCACATTTATAATTATAGCTTTATCATGGTACTTTTTTTATCCAATGCCTTATTGGTATCCTGTATTTTTTCCCAGAGTGTGGGTCTCTTGATAGGAAAAGGAAAAACATTTACTGAACCTCTAGTTTGAACTAGGCATTACTCTAAGTGCTTTAGACATGTTATTTTATGTAATTTTCCCTGAGAAGTAGACATTATATCCAATGGTTATTCCTCTCCCCCTTCTTCCTTGTTGCAGAGTCTCCTTCCCTTGAATGAGGCTAACAATACTAAACACTCTCTTTTACAGCCTTCCTTGCCATGAGACCCAGTTCTGCTAAATGAGATAGAAAATACTGGAAGAACTTCTGGGGAAAAAATTCCTCCTAGTGAAAACGAGAGACATGGGAAGACAGCCCAATCCTTCATTCCTATTTTAGAAGAGAAAAAAATCCACATTAAGTCCCCAAGAAGATACTGATAACATACTGACCATGACTGAGTAAAAGGATGGGATTCTTTTTTTTAACATGGGCAGGCACTGGGAATCGAACCACGGTCCTCAGGCATGGCAGGCAAGCACTCTTACCTGCTGAGCCACTGTGGCCCGCCCAAAGACGGGATTCTTAATGACACTGTCGAACCAATGAAGCAAAGGCAACTCTTGTATGGTAAAATGTATAGTCAATGAGGGCAAGACCTTTCATATTTTTTTCAAAACCATATTTCCATAATAAATGTCATGTTAAAAAATGAATGTTAAACACTTCTAATCAGGTATTCTGTTAATTACCGCTAAAAGCTTATACATCTAATTTTACAGATGAGCATAGTGCTTTCCAAACTTTGTCACACTTTGAAATCACCTGGGAATTAAAAAAAAAAACCACAATCACAACAACAAAAACGTGATGTCTTACAACCACCCCAAGCATTTTAATTTAACAGGGCATTGAGTTTTTTTTAAAGCTCCATGTAATTTTAATACACCGCAAAATTTTAGAATCAAATATTTAGATAGGTTAAGTAGTACCTTGTTACATGGTCAGATAAATAGTACATGATAAAGAATAAAGAGTAGGTTCTATTTTTCCAATTCCAAGTGCTCAGCAGAGTACCTTACACCCCTCAGATATTCTGTCTGAAAGCCTGCTTGCTGACTTAAATATGTAACAAATCTACAAAAAACTGAAAAACAAAGAACACACTCATGTTCATATTATCTATGAGAGAGCAAAAACAGAGGAGCCTAAGAAAATCAAATCTAAGACCTGGGGTGAAGAAGGAATACGTAGAATGGCATGAGAAAAAGTACAGAAAAATAAAAATGAATTTCTGATTTTGTTTTTTATGGTGGCTTATTTTTTAAAACTACCTATCAGAAATGTCATTTAATGTTATTCCATGACTTGTTATTTTGCTTTCATTATATATTAAACTGAAGTTCCTTTCGCCTGCTTTATTTCTCATGAATTTGGAGTTTCACTGAGGCCTATGCTGTACAATGATAGCACCTAGTCACATGTGACTTTTTAAAATATACAACCCCAAGGGCAGTGCACGATGGCTCAGTGGCAAGAATTCTTGCCTTCCAAGCCAGAGACCTGGGTTTGATTCCTGGAGCCTGCCCATGCCAAAAAAAAAAAAAAAAAAAAAAAAAAAAAAACCAAATTTAAATATACAACCCCCAATTTCCCATTTTATTCACTTTCAAGTATACAAATGAGTGGCATTACATTCACAGCATTGTGCTACCATCACCCTTCATTGACAAAACTTTTCCATCACCACAAATAGACACTCTGCCCGTAACACCTAAAGGATGCTGAAACTTTCTGATTCCCCACCACCTCTTGCCACTAGTAACCTGCAAAATATTTTATATCTAACAATTTAATTCTTCTAGGTATTTCATACAAGTGAAATCATATATTTGTCCTTTTGTGTCTGGCTTATTTCATTCAATATAATGTCTTCAAGGTTGTCCAGGTTGTAGTATGTATCAAAACATCATTCGTTTTTACAGCTGGATAATATTCCATTGTTTCTATTATCACATTTTGTTAAACAATTCATCTATGTCATGAGAAACATGGGTTGTTTCCACTTTTAGGTTATTGTAAATAACGCTGCTAAGAACATCTCTGTGCAAATATCTGTTCAAGTCCCTTCTTTCAATTCCTTTTTCCCAATGTTTTTTTTATGAAACGATCACATATAAACACAAACATTTTTACCATATGATCATTCCATTCTTGTTATATAATCAATAACTCACAATATCATCACATAGTTGTATATCTATCATCATGATTATTTCTTAGAACATTTGCATTAATTCAGAAAAAGAACAAAAAGAAAACAGAAAAAAATTCACACACACCATAACCCTTACCCTCCCTTTCATTGATAACTAGCATTTCAATCTACTAAATTTATTTTAACATTTGTTCCCCCTACAATTTATTCTTTTTTTTTTTTTTTTTAACATGGGCAGGCACCGGGAATTGAACCTGGGTCCTCGGGCATGGCAGGCAAGCACTCTTACCTGCTGAGCCACCGTAGCCCGCCCAATTTATTCCTAATCTATATGTCTTACTCATCTGTCGATAAGGTAGATAAAAGGAGCACCAGACACAAGGTTTGCACAACCACACAAGTCACACTGCAAAAGCTATATCATTATATAATCATCTGCAAGAAACTTGGCTACTGGAATACAGCTCTACATTTTCGGGCAGTTCCCTCCAGCCTCTCCATTAAACCTTAACTAAACAGGTGATATCTATATAATGTGTAACAATAACTTCCAGGATAACCTCTCAACTCTGTTTGGAATCTCTCAGCCATTGACACATTGACACTTTAATTTGTCTCATTTCGCTCTTCGCCTTTTCGGTCAAGAAGGTTTTCTCAATCCCCTGATTCTGAGTTCAAGCTCATTCTAGGATTTCTCTCTCCCACATCAGCAGGAAGGTCCACACCCCTGAGAGTCATGTACCACATAGAGAGGGGGAAGGCAGTGAGTTTTCTTGTGCTGGCTGAGAGAGAGAGGCCACATCTGAGCAACAGAACAGGTTCTTTCAGGGGTGACTCTTAGGCCTAATTTTAAGTAGGCTTAGCCTATTCTTTGTGGGGTTAAGTTTCTTATAAACAACCCCCAAGACTGGGAGCTCAGGCTATGGCTTTGGTTGTCTGCACTGCTTGTGAGAATATCAAGAATTCTCCACTTGGGGAAGCTGAATTTTCCCCTGTTCTCACCATTCCCCCAAGGGGGACTTTGCAAGTAATTTTTTATTCACTGTTCAAATCACTCTGGGATTTATCAGGGGATCACTCTGGACAAATCTACAAAATCTCATGCCCTACTCAAGGTTTCAATTATTATAGTGTTCAATTAAGCTGTCTACATAAGTTATATTAGGAAATCCAGTAGCGAAAATATAAATTTTGTACAAAACAAACATTTTTTGCTTTAGCCTCATACATAAGATGAAGTTTTAAAATATTAATTACCATCTATTTTCAACATCCTGCAGTATTGACATTCCTTTGTTCTTCCTCATGCAAAAATATTTTTTAATTTGTACAATTAGTCACTATCATTATACACTCTAGGCATTCCTAGATTATACCATCTCAGTTTTTATCGTCTATCTTTACTTCTGATTTCAACTGTGCCCCCAGGCCTCCTCCCTCTATCATTCTCACATTCAGCTTCATTCAGTGTTGTAATATTATTGTATTACAGTTAGGTAGTATTGTGCTATTCGTTTCTGAATTTCTACAATCAGTCCTGTTGTACAATCTGTATCCCTTTGGCTCGAATTACCCAATATCTACCCTATTTCTATCTCCTGATGACCTCTGTTACCAACTGAAATTCTCCAAGTTTATTCACTCATGTCAGTTCATATCAGTGAGACCATACAGAATTTGTCCTTTTGTTTCTGGCAAATCTCACTCAGCATAATGTCCTTAAAGTCCACCCATGTTGTTACATACTTTGTAACTTTATTCTGTCTTAAAGCTGCATAATATTCCATTGTATGTATATGCCACAGCTTGTTTAGCCACTTTTCTCTTGATGGACATTTAGGCTGGTTCCATCTCTTGGCAACTGCAAATAATGCTGCTATAAACATTGGTGTGCAAATGTCCATTTGTGTCCTTGCCCTCATGTCCTGAGTATTGCCAGGTCATATGGCAATTCTATACTTAGCTTCCTGAGGAACTGCCAAACTGCCTTCCACAGCGGCTGTACCATTTGACACTCCCACCAACAGTGGATAAGTATGCCTCTTTCTCCACATCCTCGCCAGCACGTGTCATTTTCTGTTTTATTGATAATGGCCATTCTGATGAGTGTGAGATGAAATCTATTGTGGTTTTGATTTGCATTTCCCTAATAGCAAGGGAAATTCAGCATCTTTTCATGTGCCTTTTGGCCACTTCTATTTTCTCTTCTGAGAAATGTCCGTTCATGTTTTTTCCCCATTTTGTAACTGGTTGTCTGTTTTGTGTTGTTGAGTTGAACAATTTCTTTTCTGTATTCTGGATACTAGACCTTTATCTGATATATTGTTTCCAAATATTGTCTCCCATTGGTGGGCTGTCTTTTCACTTTCTTGATGAAGTTCTTCGATGCACAAAAGTGCTTAATTTTGAGGAATTTCCATTTCTTTCTTTTTCTACTTCAAGTGCTCGTGCTTTGGGTGTAAGGTCTAGGAAACCACCTCCTATTATAAGATTTATAAGATATTTCCTTGCATTTTCTTCTAAAAGTTTTATGGTCTTAGATCTACTGTTCAGGTCTTTGATCCATTTTGAGTTAATTTTTGTATAGGGTGTGAGATATGGATCCTCTTTCATTCTTTTGCATGCGGATATTGGTAAATGGTTCTCTAGGCACCATTTATTGAAGAGACTGTTCTGTCCTAGGGGAGTTGGCTTGACTGCCATATCAAAGATCAATTGTCCATAGATGAGAGGGTCTATATCTGAGCACTCTATTCAATTCCATTGGTCAGGATATCTATTTTTATGCCAGTACCATGCTGTTTTAACCACTGAAGCTTCGTAATACGCCTTAAAATCAGGTACTGTGAGAACTCCGACTTCATTTATTTGTCTTTCTCGGGATATTTTTAGCTATTTGGGTCACTTGCCCTTCCAGATAAATTTGGTTACTGGTTTTTCTACTTCTGTAAAGTAAGCTTTTGGGATTTGAATTGGTATTGCATTGAATCTGTAAATCAATTTAGGTAGAATTGACATCTTAACTATATTTATCCTTCAATACATGAACACGGTATGCCCTTCCATTTATTTAGGTCTTCTGTGATTTCTTTTGGCAATTTCATGTAGTTTTCTTTGTATAGGTCTTTTGTGTCTTTAGTTAAATTTATTCCTAAATATTTATTCTTTTAGGTTGCAATTGTAAATGGAATTTTTCCCTTGATTTCTCCCTCAGATTGTTCATTACTATTGTATAGAAACACTACAGATTTTTGAGCATTGATCTTGCAACCTGCCACTTTGCTGTACTCATTTATTAGCTCTAGTAGTTTTGCTGTGGATTTTGGGGGTTTTCCTTTCCAATTCTGATGCCTTGTATTTCTTTTTCTTGTCTAATTGCTCTGGCTAGAACTTCCAACACAATGTTGAATAACAATGGTGATAGTGGACATCCTTGTCTTGTTCCTGATCTCAGGGAGGAAGTTTTCAGTTTTCCCCATTGGGGATGATGCTAGCTGTGGACTATTCATATATTCCTTTTATCATGTTGAGCAAGCTCTCTTCTATTCTTATCCTTTGAAGTGTTTTCCAACAAGAAAGATGCTGAATTTTGTCAAATGCCTTTTCTGCATCAGTTGAGATGATCATGTGGTTTTTCTGCTTTGATTTGTTGATATGGTGTATTACATTAATTGATTTTCTTATGTTGAACCATCCTTGCATATCTGGTCATGGTGTATAATTCTTTTAATGTGCTGCTAGATTCAATTTGCAAGAATTTTGTTGAGGATTTTTGCATCTATATTCATTAGAGTGACTGCTCTGTAGTTTTCTTTTCTTGTCTGGCTTTGGTATGAGGGTGATGTTGGCTTCACAGAATGAGCTAGGTAGTTTCCCCTCCTCTTCAATGATTTTGAAGAGTTTGAGCAGGATTGGTACTAATTCTTTCTGGAATGTTTGGTAGAATTCACGTGTTAAGCCATCTGGTCCTGGACTTTTCATTTTGGGGGATCTTCATAATGACTGATTCAATTTCTTTACTTGTGATTGGTTTGCTGAGGTCATCTATTTCTTCTCACATCAATGTTGGTGGTTCATGCTTTTCTAGGAAGTTGTTCATTTCATCTACGTTGCCTAGTTTATTAGGATAAAGTTGTTCATAGTATGCTCTCTTTACCTACTTTATTTCTGTGGGGTCAGTGGTTTTGTCTCCTCTTCCATTTCCGATTTTATTTATTTGTATCCTCTCTCTTCTTTTTGTCAACCTCACTAAGGGTCCATCAATCTTATTGATTTTCTCATAGAACCAATTTCTGGTTTTGTTGATTTTCTCAATTGTTTTCATGTTCTCAATTTCATTGATTTCTCCTCTAATCTTCATTACTTCTTTCCTTTTGTTTGCTTTTCTTTCTCTAGTTCTTCCAAGTGGAGAGTTAATTCCTTGACTTTGGCTCTTTCTTCTTTTTTGATAAAGGCATTTAGGGTCACAAATTTCCCTCTTAGCACTGCCTTTGCTGCATCCCATAAATTTTGATATGTTTGTTTTCATTTTCATTTGCCTCAAGATATTTACTGATTTCTCTTGTAACTTCTTCCTTGACCCACAGGTTGTTTAAGAGAGTGTTGTTGAGCCTCATATATTTGTGAGTTTTCTGGCACTCTGCCTATTATTGATTTCCAACTTCAGTCTTTTATGATCTGAGAAAGTGTTTTGTATGATTTCAATCTTTTCTAATTTATTGAGACTTGCTTTGTGATCCAGCAGATGGTCTACCCCTGAGAATGATCCATGAGCACTTGAGAAAAAGGTGTATCCTGCTGCTGTGGGGTATAATGTTCTATAAATGTTAAGTCTAGCTCATTTATTGTATTATACAAATTCTGTTTCTTTATTGATCCTCTGTCTAGATGTTCTGGCCATTGATGAGAGTGGGGAACTGAAGTCTCCAACTATTATGGTAGATATGTGTATTTCTCATTTCCATGTCTGCCTCACGTATTTTGGGGCATTCTGGCTCGGTGCATAAATATTTATGATTGTTATGTCTTCTTGTTGAATTGTTCCTTTTATTAATACATAGTGACCTTCTTTGTCTCTTTTAACTGTTTTACATTGGAAGACTAATTTGCTGGACATTAGTATAGCAACTCCTTTTTTCTGGTTGTTATTTGCATGAAATATCTTTTCCCAACCTTTCATTTTCAACCTATATTTATGCTTGGGTCTAAGATGCGTTTCCTGTAGAGAGCATATAGATGGGTTCTGTTTTTCAATCCATTCTGCCAGTCTATGTCTTTAGATTGGGGAGTTTAATCCATTAACATTTAGTGTTATTACTGTGAGGGCAGTACTTTCTTCTACCATCTTGCCTTTTGCATTTTATATGTCATGTCTAATTTTTCTTCTTTTTACCTTTACTGATAGTCTTCATTTGTACATTCTTCTTCACACCTCTTCCTTCTGTCTTTTCCTGTCTGTCTCTAGTACTCCCTTTAGTATTTCTTCCAGAGCTGATTTCTTGGTCACAAATTCTCTAAGTGATTTTTTTGCCTGAAAATGTTTTAATTTCCTCCTCATTTCTGAAGGACAACTTTGCTGGATATAGAATTCTTAGTTGGCAGTTTTTCTCTTTCAGTAATTTAAATATATCATCCCACTGTCTTCTCACCTCCATGGTTTCTGCTGAGAAATCTACACATAGGTTTAGTGGGCTTCCCTTGTATTTGATGGGTTGCTTTTCTCTTGCTGCTTTCAAGATTCTCTCTTTCTCTTTGACATCTGACATTCTGATTAGTAAGTGCCTTAGAGTATGTCTATTTGGATATATTCTGTTTGGGGCACACTGTGCATCTTGGATCTGTAATTTTATGTCAGTCAAAAGAGTTGTGAACTTTTCAGTGATAATTTCCTACATTAGTTTTTCTCCTACTTTTCCCTTCTCTTCCCCTCTGGGACAACCACAACACATATATTCGTGTGCTTCATGTTGTCATTCAATTCCCTGAGTCCCTACTCATATTTTTCCATTCTTTTCCCTATATTTTCTTTTGTTTGTTGGATTTCAGATGTCCTGTCCTCCAGTTCCCTAATTCTAACTTCCACCTCTTGAAATCTAACATTGTAGGTTTCCATTTTTTTTCATCTCTTCTAATGTGCCTTTCATTCCCATAATTTCTGTGATTTGCTTTTTCAGACTTTCAATATTTTCTTTTTGTTTATTCGTGGACTTCTTTATATCCTCCCTCAATTCAATGATTTCTTTTTGATGAGGTTTTCCATGTCTGTTCGAACATTCTGAATTGTTTCAACTCCTATATCTCATTTGAATTGTTGGTTTTCAGCTTTGACTGGGCCATATCTTCAATTTTTCTAGTATGATTCATTAGTTTTTGCTGGTATCGAGGCATTTAATTACCTTAATTAGTTTATTCTGGAGATTTTTTTTTTTTTACCTAGGATTTTCTTGCTGAATGACTCTGTAGTCTGTCTGTTCCTCAACATCACATTCAATTCACTTTATTCTGGTCCTCTAGTTTAGGTTTTGTTTAACAGATCAGAATTTTCCAGTTCTTGTTTTCTTATTTCTTGCCCTGCCTGTATGGTGCCTTTTTCCCCTCCTTAGGAGGTCTTATTAGGTAGATTAACCCAGACCAAACTGGCCTCTTCTCAGGAGGAAAGAGTCACTTGTGTCAGTCTTCCCTGAGAGTGAGACCCAGCAGGCTGAAGGGCTTTCCTTTGAAGTCTCTGGACTCTGCATTTTTCCCCATCCTGCCCAGTATGTGGTGCTTTCTGCCTGTGGGTCCCACCCGCATAAGGTGATGTGGTATTTTTAACTTCAACAGACTCTCCCTGATGGAGGCATGGTTGAGACAGGAGAGGCTGTAGGCTAGCTTTAATCACTTCACTTTTCTAGGCCGGGGTATGAATTCCTTCAGGGAGGGATTCCACATGAGCTGCGTCCCACCCCTCTCCCAGGGAAGGCACGGGGAAGGAAGTTTCAGACAAACTCTCAGAGAAGTTCAATTTTGCATATACCTGGGGCAGCTGGAGCCTGAGAAGCCTTGCAGCTGTATTCAAACAGCAGTCAAGCCATAGAAACACAGCCACAAAAAAAGAAAAAGTAAAATCCTTTTCAGAGCAGGACCCCCATTTCTCAGTTTGCCAATCAAAAGCTTAAGAAGGTACCTTGCTCTGTGTATCTCCAGGTCCCATGCGCCCTCTCTCCTTCAGGGCCCAGACCTTTTCAAATCCAAAACACTCTGTTTTTTTTTTTTTTCTTTTTTCTTTTTCCATCAGCCCTGCCCTCTCTGTGCCTGGGTAAAAACCAGCAACCTCAGCTTTTATTTGAGGTTCAGGTGAACTGGGGGCCTATTTTTAGTGGCCAGAATTTGTTAATTAATTCCATAACTGGAGCTTGGTTGTGCTCAGCCCCTGATGCTGGCAGAGTCTCTTTCCTTTCCCCTCTGGGAAGCAGCCTGTGGGGTAGGGGTGCCAGTTGCCGTGGTTTGGGGAAGTCACGGTTCTGGGTGGTCTCACAGCCAGTCCACCTGGTCCAGACCAATATACGCTCTGTGTCCAGTCACTGACATAGCCCCAGCAGTTGTTCTATACACTTCCTGGCTATTTATTAGCTGTTCTGGAAGACGAACTAAATCCCACACTTCGCTAAGCTGCCATCCTGTCCCCACTGACTTTTAATGCCATCTTTTACCATAGTTCCCTTTTTTAAAAAATTTTTTTATTAATTAAAAAAAATTAACAAATAAAACATTAAGATATTATTCCATTCTACATATACAATCAGTAATTCTTAATATCATCACATAGTTGCATATTCATCATTTCTAGAACATTTGCATTGATTTAGAAAAAAATAAAAAAGACAACAGAAAAAGAAATAAAACGATAACAGAAAAAAAGATTATACATGCCACATACCCCTTACCCCTCGCTTTCATTTACCACTAGCACTTCAAACTACATTTATTTTTAACTTTTGTTCCCCCTATTATTTATTTATTTATTTACTTTTTTTATTAATTAAAAGAAATTAACACAACATTTAGAAATCATTCCATTCTACATATGCAATCAGTAATTCTTAATATCATCACATAGATGTATGATCATCATTTCTTAGTACATTTGCATCGATTTAGGAAAAGAACTAGCAAAACAAAAGAAAAAGATATAGAATGATAATATAGAGAAAAAATAAAAATAATGAAAAATAAAAAATATATATATAAAAAAAGGAAAAAAACAAACAAACAAACAAAAACTATAGCTCAGATGCAGCTTCATTCAGTGTTTTAACAAAATTACATTACAATTAGGTAGTATTGTGCTGTCCATTTCTGAGTTTTTGTATCTAGTCCTGTTGCACAGTCTGTATCCCTTCAGCTCCAATTACCCATTATCTTACCCTGTTTCTAACTCCTGCTGGTCTCTGTTACCAATGATATATTCCAAGTTTATTCTCTAATGTCTGTTCACATCAGTGGGACCATACAGTATCTGTCCTTTAGTTTTTGGCTAGACTCACTCAGCATAATGTTCTCTAGGTCCATCCATGTTATTACATGCTTCATAAGTTTATTCTGTCTTAAAGCTGCATAATATTCCATCGTATGTATATACCACAGTTTGTTTAGCCACTCGTCTGTTGATGGACATTTTGGCTGTTTCCATCTCTTTGCAATTGTAAATAATGCTGCTATAAACATTGGTGTGCAAATGTCCGTTTGTGTCTTTGTCCTTAAGTCCTTTGAGTAGATACCTAGCAATGGTATTGCTGGGTCATATGGCAATTCTATATTCAGTTTTTTGAGGAACTGCCAAACTGCCTTCCACAGTGGTTGCACCATTTGACATTCCCACCAACAGTGGATAAGTGTGCCTCTTTCTCCGCATCCTCTCCAGCACTTGTCATTTTCTGTTTTGTTGATAATGGCCATTCTGGTGGGTGTGAGATGATATCTCATTGTGGTTTTGATTTGCATTTCTCTAATGGCCAGGGACATTGAGCATCTCTTCATGTGCCTTTTGGCCATTTGTATTTCCTCTTCTGAGAGGTGTCTGTTCAAGTCTTTTTCCCATTTTGTAATTGGGTTGGCTGTCTTTTTGTTGTTGAGTTGAACAATCTCATTATAAATTCTGGATACTAGACCTTTATCTGATATGTCGTTTCCAAATATTGTCTCCCATTGTGTAGGCTGTCTTTCTACTTTCTTGATGAAGTTCTTTCATGCACAAAAGTGTTTAATTTTGAAGAGTTCCCATTTATTTATTTCCTTCTTCAGTGCTCTTGCTTTAGGTGTAAGGTCCATAAAACCGCCTCCAATTGTAAGTTTCATAAGATATCTCCCTACATTTTCCTCTAACTGTTTTATGGTCTTAGACCTAATGTGTAGATCTTTGATCCATTTTGAGTTAACTTTTGTATAGGGTGTGAGATACGGGTCCTCTTCCATTCTTTTGCATATGGATATCCAGTTCTCTAGGCACCATTTATTGAAGAGACTGTTCTGTGTCAGGTGAGTTGGCTTGACTGCCTTATCAAAGATCAAATGTCCATAGATGAGAGGGTCTATATCTGAGCACTCTATTCGATTCCATTGGTCGATATATCTATCTTTATGCCAATACCATGCTGTTTTGACCACTGTGGCTTCATAATATGCCTTAAAGTCCGGCAGCGTGAGACCTCCAGCTTCGTTTTTTTTCTTTAAGATACTTTTAGCAATGCGGGGCACCCTGCCCTTCCAGATAAATTTGCTTATTGGTTTTTCTATTTCTGAAAAATAAGTTGATTGGTATTGCATTGAATCTGTAAATCAATTTAGGTAGGATTGACATCTTAACTATATTTAGTCTTCCAATCCATGAGCATGGTATGCCCTTCCATCTATTTAGGTCTTCTGTGATTTCTTTTAACAGTTTTTTGTAGTTTTCTTTGTATAGGTTTTTTGTCTCTTTAGTTAAATTACAGTTCCCTTTTATACATGGGTCTAGTTCTGGTCTTTCTACTTGGTTATGCTGATCTACCTATCTCTGTATTAATATAACACTGCATCATATAGCATAGAGATACATTTGGGTGTTTGGTAAAGTAAGTTCCTTTTATGTTTTTAAAGAATCATTTTGCTATTCTTGGACTTTTTATCATATATGATTTTTTTCAAAAAATTTATTCACTTACTCATCATACAATCCACCCAAAGTGTGTAATCAATGGCTCTCAGCATAATCACAAAGCTGTGTTTTCATGACCATGATCAATCTTAGAATACTTTCACAGCTCCAAAAAGAAAAACTTAATGCCCCTTATACCCCCATTATTAACAATTAGCCTTGGTGCGGTAACTTTGTTACAACTGATGGAAAAACATTAAAATATCATATTTAACTATAGTCCACAGTTTGAACTAGGTGCATTTTGTCCCATATATGATCCTATTATTAACACCTTGTTGTTGTGATATATATTTGTTCTAATTCATGGAAGAAGCTTCTTGTATCTGTACTACTAACCACCTTCATCATCCACAACAGGGTTCATTGTATTATACAGTCCCTTGTTTCATCCTCTAGCTTTCCTTCTAGTGATATACATGACCCTAAACTTCCCCTTTCAACCACAATCTCATGAATGATTCAGCGGTTATTCACCCACTCAAATGATGTACTACCATTCACTTTCAAACATTTACAATCAACCTGATTTTAAAATTCTGCAGAATGTAGTTATATGATTGTGAAAATCTTGTGTCTGATGCTCCTTTTATCTTCGGTATGGACAAACAAGTGAAAAAT
Source organism: Tamandua tetradactyla (assembly GCF_023851605.1). Lineage (NCBI taxonomy): Eukaryota > Metazoa > Chordata > Mammalia > Pilosa > Myrmecophagidae > Tamandua > Tamandua tetradactyla. Next base: position 132,157,420 of record NC_135329.1, on the reverse strand, counting down.
ATGGATTAAAAATAAACAAATAACAGGGGAAACAAAGGTTAAAATAAATCGAGTAGATTGAAATACTAGTGGCAATGAGAGGGAGGAGTAAGGGATAATGGCATGCAGTGTTTTTTCTTTTCTCTTTTTTATTTCTTTTGCTGGAGAGATGCAAATGTTGAAAAAAATGATCATGGTGATGAATATACAACTATGTGATGTTACTGTGAACCACTGATTGTATACCACGTATAGAATGTCAAGAATATTTTTGTTTATTGTGTACAATAAAAATATTAAAAAAAATTCATCACAAATTAAGCATCAGTTACCCCACACTCTATATTTTTTCTATCTTCTGGTAATCTATAGTCTAGATATTAAACCCACTAGTTTGCTCATTATATTTATTCCAGTTAGTGAGATCATACCATATTTGTCCTTTTGTGTCTGGCTTGTTCACTTAAAATAATATCCTAAAGGTTAATCTATGTTCTTGCATGCATTAGGGTTTCATTTCTTTGTAATATAATAAATATTTTATTTATTATTTTTATTTATACTACATATTTTTAAGTAATTTTATAATTTAAAAAACTAAAATTATTTTTAATAATAATAAAAATTTCATTTCTGTTTAATAATATCCCATTGTATGTACAGACCACATTTTGTTCATCAATTCATCAGCTGATGGGCACTTGGTTTGCTTCCATCTTTTGGCAATTGTGAATAATAGCAATATGAACATCATTGTGCAAATGTCTGATAGCATCCCTGCTTTCACTTTCTTGGAGTATATACCAAGAAGTGGGCTTGCTAGATCATATGGCAGTTCTATACTTAGCTTTCTGAAGAACCACCAAATGCTCTTCCACAGCAGCTGTACCATTTTTTTTTTTTTAACATGGACAGGAACCAGGAAATGAACCTGGGTCTCCGGCATGGCAGGCAAAAATTCTGTACTGAGACACCATCATACCGCCCACAGCTGTACAATATACATTCTCACCAGCAGTGAATAGGTGTTGTTATTTCTCCATATACTCTCCAACACTTGTAATTTTCTGCTTATTTTACAGGAGCCATTCTAGTAGGTATGAAATTGTATCTCATGGTGGTTTTAATTTACATTTTCCTAATAATTAGTGTAGTTGAGAATCTTTTCATGTGCTTTTTAAACATTTGTATTTCCTGTTTGGAAAAATATCTATTCTTTCAGTGGGCACCAACACCGGCAACCTTGGCTGGAATTGCACTGGTTCTTCATCCTGCTAAGCTGGCTGCCACATCGGTGGAAAGATGAGACTGAGAGGAAGAGGTAGCTCAAGTTTACTGCCAGGCAGACACCGAAAGTGCAGGTAGTAAAACTGTCTATCTACCTAGCTTTAGCTTTCAACAGATCTTCAAGTAGAGTTATATCTCCTGCAGAACGACTGGACCTTGGTTTGGTGGGGAACGACTGATGAACCAAGAGCAAAAGGAGTCCTTCAATGCATACCCAAGCAAATACAAAACCTTAGACAAGGAAGGGAAATCAACATTCAAAATAACCTTATCCACATAATCAAATGTCTTGAAGCCAAAAGAAAATTACATAGCATATGAAGATACAGGTTGATATGGTTCAGCCAAAATGATGAAATAAAAACACTGGAGAATACACAGAATTTGGAGCTAATCAAAGATATTCATACAAATCTCTTCAATCAATCCAACAGTTTGGCTAATGACATAAAGGATAGCAAGAAGACATGAGAAGAGCATAAAAAAGAATTTGAAAGGATAGAAATAAACATAAAAAATAGGAGATCTCACAAAAATGAGAGATACTATAGACAAACTTTTGATGTACAAAAGTGTTTAATTTTGAGGAGATCCCATTTATTTATTTCTATTTAATATTTGTGCTTTGGGTATAAGGTCTAGGAAATCACCTCCTACTACAAGAATATTTCCCTATATTTTCTTCTAACAGTTTTATGATCTTCAATTCTAATGTTTAGGTCTTTGATCCATCTTTAGTTAATTTTTGTATACAGTGTGAGATATGGATCCTCTTTCATCCATTTGCATATGGATATCCAGTTGTCCAAACACCATTTTTTGAAGAGGCTGTTCTGACTGCCTTATTACAGATCAACTGTCCATAGATGAGAGGGTCTTTTTCTGAACATTCAATTCAATTCCATTGGTCAATATATCTGTCTTTATGGCAGTATCATGCTTTTTTGATCACTGTAGCTTTCTAACATTCTTTAAAGTCAAATAGTGTGACAGCTCCCACTTCATTTTTCTTTCTCAAGATATTTTTAGCTATTCAGTGTACGCTGTTCTTCCAAATAAATTTGGTTATTAGTTTTTCTATTTCTGTAAAGTAAGTTGCTGGAATTTTAATTGGTATTGCATTGAATCTGTAAATCAATTTGGGTAGAATTGACATCTTAACTACATAACCCAGCTGGAGAATTCCTGATATTCTCGCAAGCAATGGAGACAGTCAATTCAAAAGGCTGATCCCTTATGAAGCCTATTCCTGCAAAGGAGAAGCTAAGCCTACTGATAGCTATGCCTAAGAGTCACCACCAAAGAACCTCTTTTGTTGCTCAGATATGGCCTCTCGAAGCCAACTGCCCCTCCTCAACCCTCACCCCAACATGGGACATGACTCCCTAAGGGTGTAAATCTTCCTGGCAATATGGAAACTGATCCCTGGGGATAACCCAGCACCTAGTATCATGGGAATGAAAAGCTTGACAAAAAGGGAAAAGGGAGAAATAAAATAAGTTTCAAACAGAGTTGAGAGGTCATCCTGGAGGTTATTCTTATGCATTTTATAGACAACTCTTTATGTTTATAGATAACTTTTTACTTTATGCTGCATTGGAGTGGCTAGAGGGAAGTATCTGAAACTGCTGAGCTGTGTTCCAGTAGACTTGATTTTGAAGAACACTATATAACTATATAGCTTTTACACTGTGACTGTGAGATTGTGATAACCTTGTATCTGATGCTCCTTTTATCCAGTGTATGGACAGAGGAGTAAAATAAATAAATAGATAAATAAATAAATAAGGATAAAAGATAAATAAACAATAAGAGGAGATAAAAAGTAAAAACTGAGTAGAATGAAATACTATGGGTCAAGAGAGGGAGAGTTTAGGATTATGGGATATATTAGTCCTTTCCTTTTTATTTCATTTTCTGGAATGATGCAAATGTTCTAAAAATGATCATGGCGATGAATACACAAATATGGGATGATAATGTAAGCCACTGATTGTATAATATGGTTGGACTATATGTGTATAGATGTTTCTAAAAAATATAAAAATATGGCAGGCAACAGTGGCTCAGTGGCAGAATTCTCACCTATCTGGATTCAATTCTCAGAGCCTGCTCATGCCAAAAATAAATAAATAAATAATAAAAAATACATAAACACTAGAGACATGAAACAGCAGATTTGAAGAAACAGAAGGACAACTATATGCCAACAAACTAGATAACTTAGATGAAACGGAGATAAAACAACAATCCATAATGACTCAATAAGAAATAGAAGACCTAAACAAACCAATCACAAATAAAGACATTTAATCAGTCATCAAAAATCTTCTCACAAAGAAAAGCCCAGGGCCAGATGGCTTCACAGGACAATTTGACCAAAATAACCAAAAAAATAAATCTGAGGGGCCAAGATGGCGGCTTAGTAAGGTACGTGCGTCTTAGTTCCTCCTCCTCCAAAGCAACTACTAGGTGAACTGAAACAGTGCAGAACAGCTCCCGGGACTACGGCAGGGAATGGACACACAGCGTACCCCAGTCTGGACTGGCTAGTCTGACTGCGAGACTCGGCTGTGGTGAGATCCCCGAGTGGCGCGCGATTTCCCGAGCAGCGGCAGCTGCGGCGGCCGGAGCTACTCCCTCCCTCCTTCCCGGGCCGGCTGAGAGTCTCGGAGAGGCAAGTTTCCCAAGCCAAGGCGGCCAGCGCCCCTCTTTTGCGGGCGGCTTCGAGTCTCGGCTTCGAGTCCGCGGCTACGAGTCTCGGATCAGAGGGCTATCCAAGCCGCGGTGGCCCCCCCGCGGGCGGCTTCCTGGTTTGGTGGGGAATTCCCCAGGCCGCGGGGGCCGGTGACTGACGCCCCTCCCCCGTGGGAGACTTCCTGGTCCGGTGGCGAATTCCCTGGGTCCGCTGCGGCCGGCGACCAGCCACAGGGTCCCCTCAAGCCTCGGCAGCTGACGCCCCACCACGCGCAGCCCCTGAACCAACGGAAGGATTGGATCGGAAATCCCCAAGCCGCGGAGATCGGTGACCGGGGGGGGGATCCATTCCAAACACGTGAGACAAACGTGTGCCACGAGCGCCACCTACTGGGCAGGATAAGAAAAACAGAACTCAGAGATTTCACAGAAAAATCTTACAACCTTGTTGGGTCCGACACCCAGGGAAATCTGACTAAATGCCCAGACGCCAGCAGCAGAAGATAACGGTCCACGCTCAGAAGATTGAGAATATGGCCCAACCAAAGGAACAAACCAATAGTGCAAATGAGATACAAGAGCTGAGACAACTAATGCTGAACATACGAACAGAAATGGAAAACCTCTTCAAAAATGAAATCGATAAATTGAGGGAGGACATGAAGAGGACATGGGCTGAACATAAAGAAGAAATAGAAAAACTGAAAAACAAATCACAGAACTTATGGAAGTGAAGGATAAAGTAGAAAAGATGGAAAAAACAATGGATACCTACAATGATAGATTTAAAGAGACAGAAGATAGAATTAGTGATTTGGAGGATGGAACATCTGAATTCCAAAAAGAAACAGAAACTATCGGGAAAAGAATGGAAAAATTTGAACAGGGTATCAGGGAACTCAAGGACAATATGAACCGCACAAATATACGTGTTGTGGGTGTCCCAGAAGGAGAAGAGAAGGGAAAAGGAGGAGAAAAACTAATGGAAGAAATTATCACTGAAAATTTCCCAACTCTTATGAAAGACCTAAAATTACAGATCCAACAAGTGCAGCGCACCCCAGACCCAAATAGGCATTCTCCAAGACACTTACTAGTTAGAATGTCAGAGGTCAAAGAGAAAGAGATGATCTTGAAAGCAGCAAGAGAAAAACAATCCATCACATACAAGGGAAACCCAATAAGACTATGTGTAGATTTCTCAGCAGAAACCATGGAAGCTAGAAGACAGTGGGATGATATATTTAAATTACTAAAAGAGAAAAACTGCCAACCAAGACTCCTATATCCAGCAAAATTATCCTTCAAAAATGAGGGAGAAATTAAAACATTCTCAGACAAAAAGTCACTGAGAGAATTTGTGACCAAGAGACCAGCTCTGCAAGAAATACTAAAGGGAGCACTAGAGTCAGATACAAAAAGACAGAAGAGAGAGGTATGGAGAAGAGTGTAGAAAGAAGGAAAATCAGATATGATATATACAATACAAAAGGCAAAATGTTAGAGGAAAATATTATCCAAACAGTAATAACACTAAATGTCAATGGACTGAATTCCCCAATCAAAAGACATAGATTGGCAGAATGGATTAAAAAACAGGATCCTTCTATATGCTGTCTACAGGAAACACATCTTAGACCCAAAGATAAACATAGGTTGAAAGTGAAAGGTTGGGAAAAGATATTTCATGCAAATAACAACCAGAAAAGAGCAGGAGTGGCTATACTAATATCCAACAAATTAGACTTCAAATGTAAAACAGTTAAAACAGACAAAGAAGGACACTATATACTAATAAAAGGAACAATTAAACAAGAAGACATAACAATCATAAATATTTACGAACCGAACCAGAATGCCCCAAAATACGTGAGGAATACACTGCAAACACTGAAAAGGGAAATAGACTCATATACCATAATAGTTGGAGACTTCAATTCACCACTCTCATCAATGGACAGAACATCTAGACAGAGGATCAATAAAGAAATAGAGAATCTGAATATTACTATAAAGGAGCTAGACTTAACAGACATTTATAGGACATTACATCCCACAACAGCAGGATACACCTTTTTCTCAAGTACTCATGGATCATTCTCAAAGACAGACCATATGCTGGGTCACAAAGCAAGTCTTAACAAATTTAAAAAGATTGAAATCATACACAACACTTTCTCGGATCATAAAGGAATGAAGTTGGAAATCAATAATAGGCGGAGTGCCAGAAAATTCACAAATACGTGGAGGCTCAACAACACACTCTTAAACAACGAGTGGGTCAAAGAAGAAATTGCTAGAGAAATTAGCAAATACCTCGAGGTGAATGAAAATGAAAACACAACATATCAAAACTTATGGGACGCAGCAAAGGCAGTGCTAAGAGGGAAATTTATTGCCCTAAATGCCTATATCAGAAAAGAAGAAAAGGCAAAAATGCAGGAATTAACTGTCCACTTGGAAGAACTGGAGAAAAAATAGCAAACTAATCCCAAAGCAAGAGAAAGGAAAGAAATAACAAAGATTAGAGCAGAAATAAATGAAATTGAAAACAATAGAGAAAATCAATAAGGCCAGAAGTTGGTTCTATGAGAAAATCAATAAGATTGATGGGCCCTTAGCAAGATTGACAAAAAGAAGAAGAGAGAGGATGCAAATAAATAAGATCAGAAATGGAAGAGGAGACATAACCACTGACCTCACAGAGATAAAGGAGGTAATGACAGGATACTATGAACAACTTTACGCTAATAAATACAACAATTTAGAGGAAATGGACGGGTTCCTGGAAAGACATGAACAACCAACTTTGACTCAAGAAGACATAGATGACCTCAACAAACCAATCACAAGTAAAGAAATTGAATCAGTCATTCAAAAGCTTCCTAAAAAGAAACGTCCAGGACTAGACGGCTTCACATCTGAATTCTATCAAACATTCCAGAAAGAATTAGTACCAACTCTCCTCAAACTCTTCAAAAAAATCGAAGTGGAAGGAAAACTACCTAATTCATTCTATGAAGCCAACATCACCCTCATACCAAAACCAGGCAAAGATATTACAAAAAAAGAAAACTACAGACCAATCTCTCTAATGAATATAGATGCAAAAATCCTCAATAAAATTCTAGCAAATCGTATCCAACAACACATTAAAAGAATTGTACATAATGACCAAGTAGGATTCATCCCAGGTATGCAAGGATGGTGCAACATAAGAAAATCAATTAATGTAATACACCATATCAACAAATCAAAGCAGAAAAATCACATGATCATCTCAATTGATGCAGAGAAGGCATTTGACAAGATTCAACATCCTTTCCTGCTGAAAACACTTCAAAGGATAGGAATACAAGGGAACTTCCTTAAAATGATAGAGGGAATATATGAAAAACCCACAGCTAATATCATCCTCAATGGGGAAAAATTGAAAACTTTCCCCCTAAGATCAGGAACAAGACAAGGATGTCCACTATCACCACTATTATTCAACATTGTGTTGGAGGTTCTAGCCAGAGCAATTAGACAAGAAAAAGAAATACAAGGCATCAAAATTGGAAAGGAAGAAGTAAAACTATCACTGTTTGCAGACGATATGATACTATACGTCGAAAACCCAGAAAAATCCACAACAAAACTACTAGAGCTAATAAATGAGTACAGCAAAGTAGCAGGTTACAAGATCAACATTCAAAAATCTGTAGCATTTCTATACACTAGCAATGAACAAGCTGAGGGGGAAATCAAGAAACGAATCCCATTTAAAATTGCAACTAAAAGAATAAAATACCTAGGAATAAATTTAACTAAAGAGACAAAAAACCTATATAAAGAAAACTACAAAAAACTGTTAAAAGAAATCACAGAAGACCTAAATAGATGGAAGGGCATACCGTGTTCATGGATTGGAAGACTAAATATAGTTAAGATGTCAATCCTACCTAAATTGATTTACAGATTCAATGCAATACCAATCAAAATCCCTACAACTTATTTTTCAGAAATAGAAAAACCAATAAGCAAATTTATCTGGAAGGGCAGGGTGCCCCGAATTGCTAAAAACATCTTGAGGAAAAAAAACGAAGCTGGAGGTCTTGCACTGCCTGACTTTAAGGCATATTATGAAGACACAGTGGTCAAAACTGCATGGTATTGGCATAAAGATAGATATATCGACCAATGGAATCGAATAGAGTGCTCAAATATAGACCCTCTCTTCTATGGACATTTGATCTTTGATAAGGCAGTCAAGCCAACTCACCTGGGACAGAACAGTCTCTTCAATAAATGGTGCCTAGAGAACTGGATATCCATATGCAAAAGAACGAAAGAAGACCCATATCTCACACTCTACACAAAAGTTAACTCAAAATGGATCAAAGATCTAAACATTAGGTCTAAGACCATAAAACAGTTAGAGGAAAATGTAGGGAGATATCTTATGAAACTTACAATTGGAGGCAGTTTTATGGACCTTAAACCTAAAGCAAGAGCACTGAAGAAGGAAATAAATAAATGGGAACTCCTCAAAATTAAACACTTTTGTGCATCAAAGAACTTCATCAAGAAAGTAAAAAGACAGCCTACACAATGGGAATCAATATTTGGAAACGACATATCAGATAAAGGTCTAGTATCCAGAATTTATAATGAGATTGTTCAACTCAACAACAAAAAGACAGCCAACCTAATTACAAAATGGGAAAAAGACTTGAATAGACACCTCTCAGAGGAGGAAATACAAATGGCCAAAAGGCACATGAAGAGATGCTCAATGTCTCTGGCCATTAGAGAAATGCAAATCAAAACCACAATGAGATATCATCTCACACCCACCAGAATGGCCATTATCAACAAAACAGAAAATGACAAGTGCTGGAGAGGATGCGGTGAAAGAGGCACACTTATTCACTGTTGGTGGGAATGTCAAATGGTGCAACCACTGTGGAAGGCAGTTTGGCAGTTCCTCAAAAAGCTGAATATAGAATTGCCATATGACCCAGCAATACCATTGCTGGGAATCTACTCAAAGGAATTAAGGGCAAAAACTCAAACGGACATTTGCACACCAATGTTTATAGCAGCGTTATTTACAATTGCAAAGAGATGGAAACAGCCAAAATGTCCATCAACAGACGAGTGGCTAAACAAACTGTGGTATATACATACGATGGAATATTATGCAGCTTTAAGGCAGGATAAACTTATGAAGTATGTAATAACATGGATGGACCTAGAGAACATTATGCTGAGTGAGTCTAGCCAAAAACTAAAGGACAGATACTGTATGGTCCCAATGATGTGAATCGACACTAGAGAATAAACTTGGAATATGTCATTGGTAACAGAGTTCAGCAGGAGTTAGAAACAGGGTAAGATAATGGGTAATTGGAGCTGATGGGATACAGACTGTGCAATAGTACTAGATACAAAAACTCAAAAATGGACAGCACAATAATACCTAATTGTAAATTAATCATGTTAAAACACTGAATGAAGCTGCATCCGAGCTATAGGTTTTTGTTTTGCTTTGTTTTGTTTTGTTTTGTTCTTTCTATTATTACTTTTACTTTTTTCTCTATATTAACATTCTATATCTTTTTCGGTTGTATTGCTAGTTCTTCTAAACCGATGCAAATGTACTAAGAAACGATGATCATGCATCTATGTGATGATGTTAAGAATTACTGATTGCATGTGTAGAATGGTATGATTTCTAAAAAAAAAAAATGGACAGCACAATACTACCTAATTGTAATGTAATTATGTTAAAACACTGAATGAAGCTGCATCTGAGCTACAGTTTTTTTTCTCTATATTATCATTTTATTTCTTTTTCTGTTGTCTTGCTATTTCTTTTTCTAAATCGATGCATATGTACTAAGAAATGATGATCATACATCTATGTGATGATATTAAGAATTACTGATTGCATATGTAGAATGGAATGATTTCTAAATGTTGTGTTAGCTATTTTTTTTTAATTAATATAAAAATAAATAAATAAATCTGAAACCAATCCTGCTCACACTCACCAAAAAAACTGAGGAGAAAAGAACATCATATAACTCATTTTATGAAGCTAACATCACTCTAATACCAAAACTGGATAAAGATGCTATAAGAAAGGAAAACTACAGGCCAATCTCCCTAATGAATACAAGATGCAAAAATTCTCAATAAAATAATCGCAAATCAAATCCAATGACACAGTAAAAGAATTATACACCACGACGAAGTAGGGCTGATACAGGGCATGAGAGGGTGGTTCAAAAGAAAATCAATCAACATAATACAACAGATTAACAAATTGAGAGGGGAAAAAATCATATCATTTTTAATATCAGTTAATGCTGAAAAAGTACTTGACAAAATTCAACATCCTTTTCTGATAAGAACAATTCAAAAGGTACAAATTGAAAAAAACTTCAATATGATAAAAGACATTGAGAGACTAAAAGCATTCCTGTATTGTCATACTGAAGGTGAATAATGACTGAAAGGGGTTGTATAGAGCCATGTATCTCACCAATTAACACTACAAATAAAAGTTTTTTGCATGAACCACTTCAAAGGTATGAATCTTGTACAAAGATTCAATAATAGAGGGGTGTGGGGGACACTACTATTATATGCTGTGGCCTGTATTTAACAGAAAGACATCACAAGTACCACAGCAATACTAGCAGTAAATAAATGGGGGGAGTGGGGGAAGGGAAGGGACAAGAGTTAAGGGGAGTTTGGGATTTTCTCTTTGGTGAAGGTGTGTTTATCTGTTATTTTTTTCTTTGCAACAATAACTGAGAAGCAAAAAGGCAAACTGTAATGTATTCATAAGAAAGGAACGAAGTCATGAGGTAGGCAACAAGGTGAATAAACCTAGAGGACATTATGTTACATAAAATAACCGAAGTATTCCCTTTTAAAGAATACTTATAAGAAAACTGGGGCCTAGATTGTAAACTCTTATAGCAATCACATTTATTCCTGAGTTGTATTATTTCTAGATTCTGAAACATTGTGTGTTACCTGGTAAATACACAATATGTGCATTACTTAGTATTTTCCTGGAACTTTGGGTACTTGTGTGACACCTGAGTTCTGCAACTCTGAAAGTCAACACTGCTAAATGCAATTGTTAAAGAAACCGAAAAAGACATCAGGCTTCAACAGAGATAAGAACAAAACCAATCTTGCTGAAGCCAATCTTGCTGAGGTAAATCAAAATACCAGGTAAAAGATGACAGTGTCTGTAGCGCAAACTTCACCAAAAAAACAGAGTTTTATTTTGTCCAAAACCTAAATTCTCTGTAGCACACAATCTAGCTCAATCTGTCTAGATAGTTTCTTTAAACAACTCCAACAGAGGGAGACCGGAATGGGCAGATAATTAAAACACAGTGGCAAAATCCCTTGAGGGATAAGAGAAAAAATATAGAACTATTACTTTTTCACCTGGGAAATCCCTGATACTATCTCCAACACTAAGGACTCCCAAGTAACAGGCAAAGCCCCTGATCTTAGGGATTGGTATTAGGAAACATTCCTATAGCTGAGAAGCTAAGCCTACCTATGATTGTGCCTTAGATTTACTTCCAGAGAACCTCCTTTGTGGCTCAGATGTGGCCTCTCTTCTCTCTCTCGCTAATCCCAACTCTGCAAGTAAAACCATTACACTTACCCCTACAATGGGATGTCCAGGGGTATGAGTCTCTCTGACAATGAGGGACATGAGTTCCAGGGATGAGCTTGGCCCTGGCACTCTGGGATCGACAATGCCTTCCTGACCAAAAGGTGGAAAAGAAATGTAACTAAATAAGGTATCAGTAGCTAAGTTCAAACAGAATAGAGAGGCTGTTCTGGAGACTACTTTTATGCAAGCTTCAGCTAGATATTAATATCTAGGAGCCCAGAGGTCAATATGAGATCCTACAAAAGTTACACACACTAAGTTAACTTTTCAGAAACCTAAAACCTTCAGATGGTTCCTAAACCAGATAACTCTTGAAACTCAGAGATGCCAGTCTCTCCAGGATATTATCACCCAGTTCCATCCCCCTATCCCATACTGTTGACACCCCTTTTCAGCATGAAAAAAGTTAGAATGGGCATAACTCAAATATCCCTAAAGAATGGGAGAAGAATCAAAGAAAAAGGAGTTATAACAGGGAAGTTAGGATTTAACAAATGAGTGTGAATACTGAATCACTACTGGTATCTTTTTAGTCTCCAATTTCTTAGAGCAGCTAGAAAAAAAAACTAATTGTGTGACTGAAGGCCATACCAAACTCTGAAATCCGTTCTATAACTACTTGTTAAAAATACTTTGAAATTGACTGCTTTTTTTATGTATGTTGTATTTCACAATTTTAAAAATGTTAAAAAAAAAAAGGATGCTGGATATTTTCAAATGCCTTTTCTGGATCAACTGAGATAATCATATGGCTTCTCCCCTTCAATTTATTACTGTGGTATATACTACATTAACTAATGTGGTATATTACATCAATTGATTTTCTTATTTTGAGCCACTGAATAAAATTCACTTGATCATGGTTAATAATTCTTTTAATGTGTTGTTGTATCTTATTTCCAAGAATTGTGTTGAGGATTTTTACATCTATATTTATTAGAGAGACTAGTGTGTAGTTTTGTTTTCTTGTAGTGTCTTTATCTGGCTTTCATATTAGGGTGATGTTTGCTTCACAGAATGAATTAGGTAGTGTTTCCTTCTCTTCACTTTTTTTTGGAAAAGTTTGAGCAGAATTGGTATCAATTTTTCTTGAACTGATTGGCAGAATTCATCTGTGAAGCAATCCACTGCCAGGTTTTTCTGTCTGGAGGTTTTACAGGACCAACTAAATCACTTTGTGATTGGTCTGTTGAGGTCTATCTCTTCTCAAGTCAGTGTAGCTTGTTTGTGTTTTTCTAGGAAATTGTCCTTTTCATCTAAGTTGTCTTATTTGTCAGCACACAGTTCTTCATAGTATCCTCTTATCCTTTCTATTTCTATAGTGTCAGTGGTAATGACTCCTCTCTCATATCTGACTTTATTTATTTACATCTTGCTCTTTTTTTCTCTGTCAGTCTAGCTAAAGGTTTGTTAAAGCCTGCTAGCTTTCTCTCCTCATTTCATAAGGGGTATTTTCCTTCTGCATCTCCAAAGGTCTCTGGCTACATGGGCTCTCATGGCTCTCTAGCTTTTTCCAAAATGGTTCCCTCTTAAAGGGCTCCAGTAAGCAACACCACCTTGCACTGGTAGAGCGATACCTCCATGGAAACCATCCAATCAGAAGTCAGCACCTACAATTGGGTGGGTCACATCTCCATGGAAAAAATTAAAACCCTCCCACCCATCAATAATGAATGAGGATTAAAGAGAATGGTTTTACTGGGGTATACCACAGATTCAAACTGACACACTTGGTATGGCTTGCAATTTTTTTTGCTAATATCTGGGCATCTGGTTATCTTGACAGGTTTATTCTGAAGGTTGGTTCCTCTCTTTGGTTTAGGATTTTGTTGTTGATTGGGTTTGTCTCAAGGCTCTTCTTTGATGACTGGTTTGTCAGTATTTCCCAGTCAAAACAGGGCCAAGTACCGTGCAGGAGGTGCAAACCAGATCCACAAGGTGCTGGAAAGAGGGTCAGGAAAGACTCCAAAAAGCCTCACTTTTCCTTCAGCTTCCCAAGGCTCCACTTTCCTGGCCTGTCCAGCAGATGGCACTCTTTGATAACCTACTCCCCTCAGCCTTAGGAAGACAGGATACTTTTAGCCCTTTGCTGGTTTTGAAATTATGGCATGGCAACGCCTGATCAGGATGGGCTAGAAGTGGGATTGAGCAGCCTATATTTGCTAGCCAAAAGATGGATCAGTACTGGACTATGCCCCATTCCATACTAGGGGCAGAGGTTTTCTGAGGCTGTTACAGTCCAAAGCAGCCCACCAGCAAGTGTCAGACCACCAGAAACTGCCTGCCTCCTTAGTGGAGATGGGTTCCTGGAACCACGGCCAGAATTACTCAGTCTCTCACTGTGGATTCTGGTCCCTTCATCCCACATTTTTTTGCATGCTGTAAGAATCCCACTGGCCTCTCAAGCCACAGAACAGTGGATTTGGACAGTTGCTTTCTGTTCACTCACTGCTTTTGGGAGAAGTGTATGCCCTGCAGCTCCCTCCCTATTCCACCATTTCCCAGGAACAATCTCCTATATTAATTTTAGAATCAGTGTGTCTGATTTTATGAAAATTCTGATTAGTAGTTTTATTGGACCTCACCATATTTATGATTAATTAGAGAGAATTGGCATATATTTTTTTTTAAAAATTTTATTAACAAATCTTCACACATACAGACCATACATGGTGTACAATCAATGGTTCACAATATCTCATCATTGTATGTTCATCACGATGATCATTTTTTAAAACATTTGCATCACTCCAGAAAAGGAAATTTAAGAAAAGGAAAAACTCATACATCCCATACCCCTTACCTCTCCCTCTCATGAACCACTAGTATTTCCATCTACCCAATTTATTTTATCCCTTATCTCCCCTCTTATTTATTTTTTATTCATATTTTTTTACTTATCTGTCCATACTCTGGATAAAAGGAATATAAGACACAAGGTTTCCACAATCACATAGTCACATTGTAAAAGCTATATCTTTATACAATCAATCTTAAAGAATCAAGGCTACTGGAACACAACTCAACAGTTTCAGTTACTTCCCACCAGTCACTCCAACACACCATAGACTAAAAAGGGATATTTATATAAGGCATATGATATTAAGATGTCTTATCCATGAAAACAGTATTATTTCTCCATGTATTCCAATCATTTTTTTCTACCGCTGGTCATATTAATCCTTTTTACAAAACATTAGACCAAAACCTAAGCAGGCAAATGTTAAGACAACATATCTACTCTAAGACCCACAGGAAGTAACAAACAAAATGGTTATTATCTAGTATATACAAAATCCATATACTGTGTAGTTGGAGTTATAACAAATAAAAGAGATTATATTCAATTCATAGAATTATTTTTTTAAAATATAACCACCTGAAACAATCTTTTCAAGATGTAGCTTTTATCTTAGCATATTCAGAACTCTCTTCTGATCACTCAACCACAGTATTGTCCCTTATCTTTGCATCTTTTAGAATTACTGTATCAGAAGGATACAAACCAGCAACTAACAGGCAATACAGGCCTGCATATGTGTTTAGTTTTGCCTACCCTGTTTCTTAAAATAAAAATTGAAGACCAAAAATATTAGGGTATTTCACACAAAATCCTAGGATTTCTGACATCACATTAAAACTTGCAGTTATATTGTCATTCTCATTCAGGGTCCCAGCTAAGAGAGGTTCTATCTCTGTATTCTCTTGATTACAGAGCCACAGACTCATTCTTAAAGTTTCCACCTGAAAGTAACATGTTAACTTGTACTTACACTCCAGTGGCTAAAGTAAGTTACATTATTGGGCTAATTTCAAAGATTATGGAAAAGTATACTCCGAATGTGTACCTGGAAGTTAAGAGCCAGAAATATTTGATGAACAGCACTAATGACTACCACACCCCTTCAAATGTGAAATAGTTAACTTTGTGCTATTAATTCAAACTGTTAAGACATCTCTTTGATCCTCTTTATTCTCACCACCAATGTACTATTGGCAAACTACAATCCCTGAGAATCCAGCCTGTTTCTATAAGGCCAAGGACTTACAGTTTTAGAGTTGTTTAAACAAAGTAGAAGAATATATAACAGGGACCTGTATGTAGCCCACAAAGTCTAAAGTATATTATCTGGCACTTACAGAAAAAGTTTACAATTCCTATCCTAGTTCAAGTCTCCGTTATCTTTTATTTGGACAACTCCACAGCCTTCTAATTGATGTCCTGCCTCCAACCTCTTTCTCTCTACCTATTCTCCAAATTACCACTAGAATTACTTTCAAAAACACACAGATCGAATCATCTCACAACTCTGCTAAAAAAAAAAATTCATGAAACTACAATACCTATAGAAAAATAAGTAAAAATCATTAACACAAGAACTAAAGCCTTTCATAATTTACTTCGAACTCCTTTACAGCTTCTTTTCCCATTATTTCCCCTCATACTGTTTATTCTCCAACCCTTCTGAAAATGCCTTAATATATAAAATTTAGTTCAATCATCATCCCCTCAGACTCATTTTCCCTTTCTGTAGGAAAAATTATGCCCTATCTCCACTATACTTGCAAGTCACAATTCAGTAAGCACTAGTATTTCCTCATTCAAAATAGTTACATGTCAAACACTTAGAACGAAATTGCTTATGTGTCTACAAGAATATAAGGCCCCTGGTTAAGTTACCAAGTTACCATGCACTTTTTCATCTTGGTATTCCCTATAGCGTAACACCCAACACACAGGAACTCAAAATAGACACATAACAAATTCAGAGTACACAGTAATAAACACCTCTGACTTTTGATTTAAGCTTCATCTACCTTTTTTTTTTTTATTTTTTTAGTTTCATCTACTTTTAAGTTTACCTTAACTATTTCCAAAGTCAACATGAACTAAGAGCCTTAGACTAAAACTTTTAGAAGTTGGAAGCTATGCTTTGCTATTTCTACATCTTGGCTTCTGTTCCAAAGCTTTCGGAAATAGTTTAGTTGCTGTGCTGGTTTGAATCTATGGACCCCAGAAAAGTCATGTCCTTTAATACTCATTCAGTATTGCTGGGTGGGAATTTTTAAATTACCCAATTGTGAGTGGTAACTTTTGATTAGATGGTTTCCAGGGAGGTATGTCTCAACCCATTCAAGGTGAGGTTGCTTACTGGAGCCCTTTAAAAGGGAATCATTTTGGAAAGAGTTACAGAGCCTGTGCAACCAAAGACCTTTGGAGATGAAGAAAAAAAGTGCTCCCAGGACAGCTTCATGAAACAAGAAGTCAGGAGAGAAAGCTCACAGACACTGCCATGTTCGCCATGTGCCTTTCCAGGTGAGAGAGAAATCCTGAACATCATTGGTCTTCTTGAATCAAGATATCTTTCCCTGGATACCTTAGATTGGGCATTTCTATAGCCTTGCTTTAGTTGGGACATTTTCACAGCCTTAGAACTGTAGACTTGCAACTTAATAAATTCCCCCTTCTAAAAGCCATTCTGTTTCTCTGGCAGCTAACAAACTAGAACAATTGCTAAGCCCTAGGTTGCAAATGCCATAAGGAAAACCAGGGGGCCAAATTATAGCAGTAAATGCTTTTAATACAATCATCTCACAACATTAGGTAATTTCCAATTTGTAAGCACTTAAGCAAAGTAAACACATTTGAAATTTAAAGCTATTTACAAACTTATTTTATTAAAAAATAAAATACCTGTTTCTACTTCAAACTACTAACAACTTACACTGAAGTTAAGGACTGTAGACAGATCTCATTTTCTTAATTTTAATTTTTAATCTTATTCTACCACTATATTCTTATTAACACTAAAAACATATTAAAAAACAAAACTTCTTTTGTAGGTATACTGTCCTGAAGAACTTAGAGAAAGTGGCACAAAAAAAGCTAATGGAAAAGAAAGTTTTAAGAAAGATGATTTTAACACTGTGGAATACTGAACTCTCGTTAAAAGAGAAACAAAAGCAGACCAAGAACTGTCAACCTGAGCAATTTCAGTACAGTAATGGAGGAAAAGACCAGAATACAGCCTTGTAAGAGTAAATTGAAGCAAGTAGAATACAAGAGTACAAGCTCATTACTTCAAAAAGTCTAGAGGTAAAGAAAATAAAATGTTTAACAGTAGGATGCAATGATGTTTTGTTTTTGTTTTTTTTGGATACAGATGACTTTGTAAGCAGAAAAATGAGCTAGTGGAAATGAGCAAGGTTTTAATAGAATATGGAGTAAGAGAACAAAAAAAGGATAAAGAAAAGGTCACCCCCTATTCAGAGAAAGTTACTAGGTTAAAATGGGTAGAGATGTTGTTTAAACCTTTTATTCCCCTACCCTCCCACCTATCTTAACTCCCAAATAAAACTATCAAGGCCAAGTAACCTCAAATATCATGAAACATAAGTTTCAACTGTGATAATATTGATATTGCTATATTATTACTGTTTTCCTCTATTATAAAATGTAGCCATTAGCATGTAGAGCAAAGCCCCAATATTTTTTTACTACTGAGTTAACTTAAAAACATTAAGTCCAAATATTGGATTCTGTCTTTTGGAAGTAAGACATAAAAAATCAGCATCAAATAATGTTCTAAGAAAATGAAATTGAAATATTTCTACACAGTGGAATCAAGGCCGAAAATAAAATAGTCTTAAAGCTAAAAAAAAGTAGTAACTGCTAATCATGGCTTTGAAAAACTGGTATTAGAGTATTTCTTTCATCGAAGTTAGACTATTTTTATAGATAATGATTTAAGAAAGCCCATTCATTTATAAAATATTCATGGTGTTCTTTCTTTAAAGAAATAAATTCTTACAAAGAAACAGTCTATTCACTTCTTAAGGTGAATAACTACAAGGGATTCTCAGTAAATATAAAAAGCCTTTACCTATTCTGTTCCTAGTCCCATGTTTTAAAAAGGCCATTTGCAAACTAACCAGCAAGCAAGAGGGAATTACGCCTTTTGTATTAAATGGTAAGACAGTAACATTCCTCATTGATCTTGGGAGGGGCAGACCAACACATAGCTCCTTTTCCACTACTGTGCATTACCTACTGGAAAGAATAGTACTATCTGTCCAAAGATCTTTAACATTAAAAAAATAAGTAATACACCTAACATTTCATTCCCGAGGTAGAAAAGTTGTAGAAATAGTGCCATAACTAAGTATTTATTTTTTAAATTAGTCCTAGAACAAGAGGAAAATAAAATTTTAGAAAAAAAATTAATGATTGAACACCTATTATTTGATAAGGGAATTACCAGAGAAATAAGAACCCTACAAATTATTCCTTTGAGAGTTTTTCATCTAATTGGGGAGATGAAATACATACTTAAAATGCCTTAAGATTATTCAGCAAAATTATTACTTGTAAATCAAAATAAGAGTACAAACTGAGGATACAAGGGCTGATTAAATCATCAGAAACCTACAGAAAGCTACCGAACAAATGCTAAGTTTTCCACTGATTTAAGAATGCAAAGATTTGAAGTGGTCACTGAGATGATATAGCTCAATTTGTGG
The DNA here is from genome assembly GCF_023851605.1 of Tamandua tetradactyla. Classification (NCBI taxonomy): domain Eukaryota; kingdom Metazoa; phylum Chordata; class Mammalia; order Pilosa; family Myrmecophagidae; genus Tamandua; species Tamandua tetradactyla. The sequence continues at coordinate 132,138,240 of NC_135329.1, read as the reverse complement.
CCAGTAACACCATTATTTTTTACCTATAATTTGCAAGTAAACTTGCAATACCTACATACTACCTCAGTTAACTTCTTACGTTTATATATAGATTAAAATTAGTATTACTAATTTCAGAATAAACTAAGGAAATTCTAGAAGCTATTTAGAATGTCTACAAAATTACAGAAACAGCTTTGTAAGGCTTGAGTTAAGAGACCTGGGCCTCTTGAGAGATTACACTATACAGATGTTACAAAAATGAAAAATCATGAGTAAGCTGGGAGCAAAGGATCATGAGAAATATTTAAAACTGTTTAACAGAAGTAAATGAAAAATAATTGAAGTCTGTTCAAGGATTCAATATAGAGTCACAAAAAGACTTAAACTTTGTAAAAACAATTATGAGTCATAATCCATGATAGATGTAATCAAAGAATTTCGGTAAAAGCGCCTTTAAAACTTTCCTAAAGTCTCAGACAAAACTGTGTTTCTTACAACAAATACAGACTACTTTGAATGAGAAAGACAAAGTAATTAACAGTGACGGAGATATTGAGGAAAAGCTGGTAACTAAAAGGGTTCTAAAGATGGGTTATAAAAATATTTTCATTATTAAGTCATAAAACAGTACATTTCACAAAAACTCAGAAAGGAAAGATAGTCATCTTTTTTGCTAATCAATATTAAGTGAATGGATGACTAGAAGGATAATCACTGCCCAACTCCAAAGAGGCAGAAATTCTTCTTTAGCTGAAAACAGACGATATCCTAGAACAGAAAACTTATCTAGAGGTCCTTCTACTCAATAGCATGGAGCAAAATAAGTGATAATATTAAAACTGAAAGATCATTTAATTTTAACAAGAATATGTAACCAAATACACAAATTTAAAGAAAAAAGAAATTCCTTATTAATTCACCCCTGAATCATAATTACTAGCTAAAATGTATCAGTGTTAAGATTGTACATACAAACATTACTTTATGGGTCAGTTTTCTAGATCTAGTCAAAAGTATTCCATGTTTACTTTTTCATGTTACTTCTAAAGCATATAATTTAAATCCAGCAATAAGATATTTTTGAGTCTGTTTCCTACTAAAATAATAAGTCAGATAATTTCATATATCCCACAATTTTAAATCAAAGAAAACAGAAAATTCTTATTCCCAGAAGAAAACTTATTAAGGTAATAGAAATTGTTCTCCTCCTATTTAGTGTTGCAATGCAGCAACCTGCAATAAGGTAAGCTTCATAAGGTTATCTGTGAAGTGATTTTCTTGGGGGTGAGCTCCTTCTCTTTGTATGCCTAAAGAAAGGTCCATGCTTTACACACAAAGAAATACTGAGAATCTACATACTAACCTGGCCCAATCCAGGCATACCTCCTCCAAGTCTAAGAAGTCTGTCCATATTTCTAGAAAACAGAAACAAAGGAAAATGTTCCTAAGCACAAAAGTGTTTACTCAATTGCTATCTATATAATTCACCTTCAGTCACTCAGTATGTCAAAAATATTGGTGGTAATTACAACACAACATCAGACTTCCTGTTAATTAACACCACATATTAATTCAAGAAGCTGTCTTCCATGCTAATTAACAGACCTTATTTTGCTGCTTCGGTTTTGGGTTATCCCCAGTTTTAAAGACAAGCAATCTTAGCATACTTTCAAAACTTTGCTATCATTAACTTAATTATATTTTCTTATTGTTATCTAATAAAGTTCCTGGATGAGGAAAAGGTGCCTGAAATGCTTATCGTATATATGATTGAATTTCCTTCAATTTTCCAGAGTATACAAATAAAAATCCTCACTTTTAAATTAAAATTTAACATCCTCATTAGTAAGTTCTGTGCTAATTAACTTACAGCTTGTCAGTTATCATCAAAACTACATGTGAAAGACATTGCGAGCAGATTATGGATCTCTGAATTAGCATCAAAGGCTTTTTAAAAACAAACTCATACTAAAAGAAATACTATAAACATTAAATGCATTGAGATAGTGTTCTTGAACTTAACACAGATATTTTACATTATTTCAGAAGCTGTGGAGATATATACCTTTTTCACTAAGGAAATTCAGTTGGGTTCTCAATTATAATTTCAGGGCTAATCAATCCAATGAACTAATCCAGATTATTTTTGAAATGTCAATCTGATTTACTTTATATGTCTGAGATAACTAAAGAAGACACATAAGCTCGAAAAACTCACAGAAAATAAGAAACAAAAGAAACAGCAAGTATATTTATATGGTGTCAAAAACATAAAAAGGAGTTATAAAATTATAAAAATTAATAACTATACAATTCGGTTCTTAAAAATAACAATAAAGCATATTTTTTCCAATTTGAAAATGGATATTATGCCTCAAAATTCCTCCTTTTCCTAAGCATATGCTTTAGAAAATAATATTACTAGAAATTAAATGCCAATTAATTAGTCTGGTCATTTGTCCGTGCTGCTTTGATAGTTGGAAAGTTAGAAAAGCTATATTAACTAAAGTCCAATAATGTGCTATGATCATCACATCACTGCCTAATTATGTTTATTGAATTCTGCTTATAATTTAATCCTACTAATACTTAACAGTTAACATTTGAAATTTCATTCTAGCGCACATACAGAAAACTGAACAAATCCATGTGCCCAGCCATGGGATTTTCACAAAGTGAACACACCGAAGTAATCATCACCTAGATGAAGAAGCAGAACATTGTCAGCACCTCAGAAACTCCTATGATGCCCTCTTCCCAGCCTCCACCATCCTGTAAAAGTGGTATTACAACTTTCAACAGCATAGATTGGTTTGCCTATTTTTTATTTTATATACATGGAATAATACTTTGCATTTCTGTCTCATTTCAGTCAACATTATGTTTGTGTGTTCACAATGGACAAATTTATTTTAAAAAATAAAATGGTTGGGGGCTACAAGGTACTTCAATGGTAGAATTCTAGCCTGCCATGTGGGACACCTGGGTTTGATTCTCAGCCCACACACTTTCAAAAAAAAAAAATTCAATAAATGGGGCTGCAATAACAGGATACTCACATAGAAAAAAAATGAAATGTGACCCCAGTCATAGAGCATACATAAAAAAAAAAAGAAAAGGCACAAAAGATAGGCTTGGTTAAAAAATGTCCATCTCACAACCTTAACCCATCCTTCCAAAGGCAACATTTACAAATAAAATCTTCATTGATTTCCCACTAAAATTCCTCAACTCAAATATGACACTCAATACATAGCACTTTTTAAAGGCTGTGAACAACAAAATCCTATATACTTTACAACATATATTTTAAACATAATCCTGTATGTTATCTAGAATATATTACCAAAGGAAGGAAAAACACTTTTAGACCATTTCAATTTTACAAACTTAAAGAACCAATGGAAACAAACACAGTGTGCACTTGAAAAAAAAATACATATATATATATATATACACACATAAACGTATATATAGGTCAAAGTCAATTCCCAGCTGTGTTCAATTTACCTATTCCCTCTGTGTTGTTTCTGATGAGTTTACACAGACTCCAGATGCTGTGAATAGACATGAGCGATGCAGGGAACAGAGGGAAAGAAAATCTGATATGTCAGATTTGTGTGTTTTTAGCAAAATTAAATGTTTCAGCAAATAGGAAAAAAATATTTAACAAACTATAAGATAAGAAAATCAGGTTTAGGAAAAATACAAACATTTGGAAATTAAACATACTGATAAATATTCTAAATCGCATAACTTTTTTTAAAAGTCTATAGAAAGCAAAAGAGATGAACATGCCACATATCTAAATGACTTTCATGATCCCTTCAATTTGGTTATCTGTAACAAAGATTCAGAATTTGGATGTTGTTAAGCATGGTACATTTTCTTAATATCTCAGTATTACATCCTGAAAGAAAAGGCAAAGTTAAATATATTATTAACTCTCACCTGATCAGTACCTACAATTCTTGAGGCCTTATACTTCAATTTGTTGAGCTTGACAAATTTCTTCTCAGCAAAAGCTCTTGCTAATTTTGGCAGATATAATTTTTCCCAAGTATATTTTTTAGCTCTCCTAAAAAAAAAAAAATTTAAAATAAGATGTAATTATTTTGAGAACTGAGGAGAAAAATTTTATATCAAAAACTTTAAAAGAAGCGAAATTCCTATAAATGAAAAAAAACAAAATAGAATTTTAATAATGAGTTCCTGAGAGTATGGAATGATATATCATCCTGGGGAACTTTAGAGCAAGTGAAAACTATTTTAATTTGTAAGTTTCTTTCCTGAGCATTTCTAATTATGTATATTGATTGATATTTTATCACTTATACTTTTTCTAGAGGTCTTTCAAAGAAAAAAGAGAAAAATGTATTGATTTTTGAAAACAACAAAATTCATTCTATTGTGCAATTACTATATACATACATTGCACACTTACAAATCTATGATGCATTATGGAATCTTAGTGATGTTATTTTTCCTATACTTCAAAGTTTTGTTAATCCCTCATCCTAGGAATTAATTCATTTCTTATTAATTATTCTCAACTGTGCTAAAAGAAAACTAAAATAATAAGAAAATAGAAGAATGATAAGAATTGTCTAGCATGATGTAATAGTAAAACAAATTATAGCTATTGCATCAACCTTCAGTTTTCTTATTATGTTGCGCAAAGCACTGCTTCATAGTTCAATAAGGTATAAACGACCAAAGACACCATTTTTGCAGTCTTTTCTCTTATTTTCAGTTTCCACTGAACCCAAATGAGAATTCAGGACTTATTTCCCACCTATAATGACAAAGAGAAGAAAGCTGACAGAGAAAAATTGCTTCACAATTTAAAATTAGAGTCTCAGAAGATGAACGCAAAGAAACAGGTAACAGTACTTTAATCTCTAATGCTAACAGTGACATTGATGGTATGAGCCAGGGTTTCTTAATCTCAGCACTACTAGCAGTCTGAATCAGATAATTCTTTGTGGTGGGGGTCTGTCTTTTGCACTATAGGTTTAGCAGCATCCCTGTCCTCTACCTACTAGATGCTAGTAACATTTACTCAGTCATGATACTAAAAACATGTCTCCAGACACTGAGAAAATCCCTGCTGGTTGAGAACCACTGGTATAAAGAAAAATCTCAGACCATGGCAACATCTAATGACAATATCCCAGACTAATTTTCTTCAACTCAAGAATCAATGAGTTTCTAATAAAGAAATATGATATTCCCACCCAGTTTTTAATTCATCAAGGCTTCCCACACAATATTGTGCAACAAGAACCAGTTTTGCTAAAAGATATGTAATATATTCCCTCATTTTTTATAATGTTTGTATTTAATGTATTTAACTCATTTCATGCATGGACAAATGCTGAAGTGTATACAAAGGTGAATAAAAGAAAACAGATAATATAGATATGAAAAAATACATATTGGACTGATCCTAATAGGTTTATAAATCTAAAATGTTTTGTAACCATGAAGCAAAGAAGATGGCCCTCCTCTCTTTAACAAAATTACGAGTTGTTAACATTTTCAGAAGTATTGTAAATGCAAGAAGATCAAGAAATAATTATAAGCTAGGATCTATCAGAAATGTATTCAAACTCTAGAACTGATTTTACAAGATGGATATGTTCCAGATTCATGCATGATGACTGATAAGCAGTTACTTACATAAAGCATGTTGCCTACTTCAGGTATATATACCTTTAAAACCAGGAATATGTAGAATAAAATGTTATATGTGCTCTATTTAAGCTTTTATTACATTGCTAATAAATCTGCTTTTCACTGTCTCTTTTTTTTACTTCTGTAAATGATCTGTAAAATGATTTAAAAGTAGAAAAAATTAAAAGAGTCTGAGATGATAAATGGTGATAACTAGTTTTTCCTTGTATATGAAGGTTAAAAGCTAGGACGCTGCAGTTAGAGCACTAAGATTCAAATCCTGGCCCTAACACTTAACAGCTCTGAATCTTTGGGTCAATTACCTCTTTCAGCCTCAGGTTCCACATCTGCTATATGGGGATAATGACAGCACCTACTTATAAGAGTTGTTTACAAGATTAAATAAAACAGTGGACATAAAAAATGTATTTGCCACAATGTTTGACACAGTAAATAAACAATGAATGCTAGCTGCAGTCGTTAGCACCACCATGCTGAGCATAGCTCAAGTCCAAACAACATAGATCCTATTCTCACATAGTTTGCCAGTTAATTTCAAAACACCAGACACATTTATAGTACTAAGTTAACTACACTGAGGGAGAAGAAGCTTGTATTTTGCAGAATTTAGTAAGAGGTTCAGAAAGCTAAAGTGTTATACTATAGCACAAGCTTCCAATTCTTAGAATTAAATGTAACACAAAAGGTCTATGATCTAAAAGTTTTTACACCTATCAAAAAGCAGAGGGGTGCACCACTGTGGCTCAGCAGGCAGAGTTCTTGCCTGTCATGCCGCAGACCTGGGTTCAATTCCCGGTGCATGCCAAAAGAAAAGAAAAGAAAAGGACTCAAGAACTCATACATGATATGATTACTTTTACTTGAAACATTATCAAGCAATATGACTAAAACATTTAACTATACCTAATATGTCATGCATGCAGTAATATCTGGAATTATAATTGGCAAAAAAAAGTATAAAAGAAGTTATCAGTATTTTCATAAGGCTGATGGTTTCCCACTTTTTCTTTACCTCTCAACTGATTTAATAACTGATTAGAACCTAGCCACAGGCATTAATCATTTTGAATTTAAAATAAATCAATTCTCAAATACTTATAGGAAACATATGAAAGCATGCACAGATAACCCTAAAGAGCAGATCCTTCAAAATTATCTTAATCTAGATTTGGAATGTGAGCATCTTTTAAAAAACTGTTCAATCTTTTCATGACACACTGGTGTACCAATAATTCATAAAATTCATAAAATGAATTATTCATTCAACAAAATCATGAAGCCCTTACCTGTTCAGTTTATCATTCTATTTCCTAGTTCATTTAAAAATTTTTTACTCCCTACTCCATACTGAAGTTAAGTACTATTACTTCTCGAATTGATGTTAAATCCTTCTTTAATTACGTCATATTAGTGATCTCACTGTATTCTAATTTCTCTCCTCTGATTTATGGAAAGTAGGAACTTCTTTTCCTCATTCTTACTTTCTCAAGGGCTTTCTTCAGTGGAAGAAATAGTCAACAGTAGCCTTTCTTTTAAAATGTTTGTCATGATAACATATATTAATATACAACACAAAATTTTTCATTTTAACCACTTTCAAGAATACCATTCAGTGGTATTGATTACATTCACAATGTTGTGCTACCATCAGGATCATCAAGTACCAAAACTTTTCCATCATCCCAAATAGAAACTCCATACCCATTAAGCATTAATTCCCCATTTATCACCCTTTCTCACATCCTCCCTCCTTCAGCCTCTGGGAAACCCATTATCTACTTTCTGTCACTGAGAACTTGCATACTATAGTCTTTTCGTATAAGGAAAATCATACAATAACCTTTCTTTTGAATCTGGCTTATTTCACTCAACATGATGTCTTCAAGGTCATTCCATGTTATAGCAGCCATAAGAACTTATTCCTTTTTATGGCTGAATAATATTTCATTGTATATATACACATTTTGTTTAGTCATTCATCTGTTGATAGACATTTGGGTAGTTCAATGTTTCTTCTTGAGGAACTGCTACACTTTTCCACAGCAGCTATACCATTTTACATTCTCATCAACAACAGACAAGGGTTCCTATTTCACTGCATCATCATCAACACTCATTACTTTTTATTTTTTAAATAATAGCCATTCTAGTGGGTAAGAGTGATTTCTCGTTGCGGTCTTGGCTTGCATTTTCCTAATGGCTAATGATGTTGCGCATGTACATCTTCTTTGGATAAATGTCTACTGAAGTTTCTTGCCTATTTTTTTTAACTGGGTTGCCTTTTTTGTTAAGTTGTAGGAGTTCTTAATATAATCTAAATATTAAGCTATTATTAGAAATATAGTTTCCAAATACTTTCTCCCATTCTGTAAGTTGTCAATTCACTTTCTTAATCTCCGCTGATGGACAGTTTTTAGCTTTGATGAAATTCAATTCATCTATTGTTTATTTTGTCACTCATGATTTTGGTGTCAAGTTTAAGAATTCATTGCCTAATTAAAGGTCCTGAAGATATTTCTCTGTGTTCTCCTAAGTTTTATAGTTTGAGCTCTTCTGTTTAGGTCACTGATTCATTTGAGTTAATTTTTGTATATGGTGTGAAGTAGGGGCCTGCTTTCATTCTTTTGCATGTGGCCATCAGTTTTCCCAGCACCATTTGTTGAAGAGACTATTCTTTCCCCATTATTGAACTTGACACTCTTCATCAAAAGTCAATTGGTGGTAGGCAACTGTATGGTTCCAGGGGCAGAGCTCTTGCCTACCATGCTAGAGACCCAGGTTCGGTCCCCAGTGCCTGCCCATGTTAAAAAAAAAAAAGGTCAATTGGCCACAAGTGAAACCACTGTACTCCCCCCCAACATGGGACATGACATCCAGAAATGAAAGTCTCCCTGGAGGTGTGGGAGATGACCCCCAGGGATGAGCCTGGCCCTGGCACCATGAGATTAACATGCCATCCTGCTCCAGAAGGGGGAAAAGAAGTATAACAAATAAGATATCAGTGGCTGAGAGAGTTCAACTAGAGTCAAGAGGCTAATGTGGAGGTCACTCATGCAAACTTCAGTTAGACATTGCTACCTATCCTAACTTGCCAAGCCCCAACCAAAACCATTCCTGCCAATCCTAAATAACACCTAGGGCATTATATAAGATTCTACAAAGGTTCCATGCACTAGGATAACTTTCCAGAAACCTACAACCTCCAGTTGGGTCGCTGGAACAGATAAGTCCTGAAATGGAGGTGGACCAACCCTTCCATAACATCAAACAATTTCATCCCTCTATCCCATACTATCGACAGCCCCTTCCAACATTAAAAAGTTAGGATGGGAATAGCCCAAACACCCCTAAAGAGTGGGAGAAAGATCAGAGGAGAAGGTGGAGTTATTCAGAGAAAGTACAGTTTAACAAATGAGTATGATTGCTGAATCATTATATTGATTTTTTTTAAGTCTTCTGTATCTTAGAGCAACCAGAAATGAAAACCTAAAAATATGGAACTGTAACCCATACCAAAGTCTGAAATCTGTTCTACAACTAATTGTTGCATTATATTTTGAAATTTATTGCTTTTATGTATATGTTATTTAAAGAGAAGGAAGAATATAACAGAGAAGACAGGATTTAACAAATGAGTATGACTGCTGAATCATTTTATTGATATTTCTGTTGGTCACCAGCATCTTAGAGCAGCTAGAAGAAAAATGAAAAATTGTGGAACCGTACCCATATCAAACTTTAAAATCTGTTCTATAACTACTTGTTAAAATGTATTTCGAAATGTATTGCTTTTTTGCATACGTTATATTTTGTAATTAAAAAAAAAACGTTAAAAAAAAAAGTCAATTGGCCATACCATCAACAGATGAATGGATAAACGAAATGTGGTAAATACATACAATGGATTACAATTCACTCATAAAAAGGAATGAAGTTTGGATACATGCTGCAACATGACTGAATCTTGAAGACATCATATCGAGTGAAATAAGACAAGTACAAAAAACATATATTGTATGATCTTATTTATATGAAATACCTAGAAGAAGCAAACTTCACAGAGACAGATGGGGATCTGTAGGTTACCAGAGCAGTTTCTGTTTGAAATGAAAAAGGAGGAGTAAAAGATGCTGCTGATGGTACAATAATATTATGAATATAATTAGTAATACTGAATTGTATACTTCACTGTGGTTCTGTGGTTAAAATGGGAAATTCTGTGTGCTATACTCATTACTGTAATAAAAAGTTAAAAAAAATCAACTGGTAATAGATTTGTGGATTTATTTCCGAAATCACAATCCTCTTTATTGGTCTATGTGTCTGTCTGTCTTTGTGACTCTAAACAGGACTTTGAAAGCAAGATTTTCCCTGGATCAGAGTAGTGAGAATAGAATTTTCCTAAGTATTGAAATGGCATTCAAGTAAAACACATTATTGAGCACATTTCTATATAAGGTGATACAAACAGAAATAGGGCCACTAAGAAACTCAGCGGCTTACACTGAAAGAACTTTCAATCAACTTGGGGAGGCATGACATAACCCCCTGAAAAAGGTGGAAAGTCAAAGGGAAGCAGGGTAGAGAGAGAAACTAGATTTGAATCCTGCTTCTTCACCAATCACTCACTATATGATTTGGAAAAAACTACCTTCGAAACTCTAGATCTCATCTACAAAATGGGGATAATAATCTATCTTGCAAGTCTAATATGAAAATAAATATAAAGCACTTAACACAGTGCCTGGAACATCAGTTATTCAGTACATGCTATTGTTATTTTAGAACTGGAAGAAATTATTTAATCCAATTCTCTTATTTTACAAATAGGGAAAACCAAGTTATCACAAAACAGAATATGAAATGTCAAATGAGTACAACAAACAAGAGTATATGACAAGTTCATGAGTGAGAAATCATAAGACAGTATTCAGGTAAGACTTTCACAGGTGGACAATGATTGACAAAATGAACACTGTTATAAAATTGAAAATAACTAAATAAAAGTGTATTTGCTTTTCGGTCCTGATTTTCAAGCATGTGGTTCAGAACCAGTTACTCAACACAAGATTTATACAGCAAATATAAAAATAGTATAAGCCCACACAAGAGACATTAAAATCCAGTTCTTCAGTTAGGATGCCAACATATGTACCAAGCACCTTGGAAAAAAATAATCTTCCAAACTCAACAAGTAAGGCTTCACTGAAAGATCAACACTTGAACACTTTCTTCTTCTGGTATTTTAATTTTGTTCTGGCAATATTTCAAGACCATATTCAGCCTTTCCACTAAACACCAGTTTACTAATATTAACACTGTAACTGTAATTCTGAGTCACTATAGATCTTAATCTCTTTAAATGCCAATAACCATGCCATTTGTTTAAAAACAGACTATTTAAACTGTAAATGAGCCAGATGGTTGGTACCCTTACATGACAAGAAAGGCCACCATCATGTTAATGATCTCCTCTAAAATTGTGTTCAGTTCCTTTTTTATTACTACATTATCAGTGATTGTCTTGAGGCTTTGGTCATAAAGATTAAGTCAAAAGCACTAAAAACATACTTTGTGAGCAGTGAAAAAATCATTTTCACACAAAACTAGATTTCTTTGCTAATTTTTAAAGCTTCTTCCCTTACCTTCCCATTAAGTCTTTGTCAACTTTTAGTTACAGTTTTAATTTGAAGAATTTTTCATTCAGTCTAATTTCATGCAAACTCTTAAGAAAAATTTAATTTTTTTCTTCTTTTGACAAACACAAAGTACTGTCCCAAGAAAAACTAAGTTCCAAAAAGCAACACAGAGATTTCTACTTTAGTGAAAAACGATAAGTAACCAATTCAGTAACGAATCAATTAGAACAATGTTGGAAGTACTAACACTAAAGGAAAAAGGGTCAAGGCCTACGAGAAAGACAAGTAACAAAGCAAATAAGCATTCAGTGAGGAAGTTAATTTTATAAATCTCTGTCCTTTGTTTCCTCTGCCTTGAAGTTTTCCAACACAGGATCAACTATCGATGAAGCACAAATAAAGGCCATAAATAAGGGCTCTACCTGTATAAGCCCAGAATAAAGACGAGAAGCTTTCAAGATGCGACGAATTCAAAACAGCAGAAGGAATGAAGGAAGGAGACTACATCGGACCTGAACTGAATCTGTCAGACATCCGCGGAGGGCTAATGTGCCTGGGCTCCTCGCGCCGGGTCCAGCCCTTCAGAGTCAACTCTTGCTGGGAAACGTGACTCAGGAAAGGACGGGGCCTAGAGCGGCTGCATCCCGGGATCTCCAGGGCCTGCCCTTTTGGTCTTACCCGAGCGGCGGGCGGGGGACAGGAAGGCGCAGTCTGGATCCTTGTCTTGCCGCTGCAATGATGCGTCGGCGGTGGCGGCAGCGACGGCGACGGCGACGGCGACTCAGACTGGGCCTGGCTCTCGCTCCACGAACCCGCGATGAATCAGCCCGATTCCATTCAAAAGAGTCGCCCCGGCCTCCGCCGCGAAGCACTTCCGGGTTCACTGCTCTACTTTCGGCTTCCGTTCCCCGGACGACCAATTGGAGACGATTCGGGAGTGGGGCGGGCGTCCCAGGCGGAGCAAACCTAGCCAGATGGCGCTGGCCTCCGACGTCGCTCAGCGCCGGGGCGGAAGTGAGTGTTCGGATTTTTCCCTGTGTCAGACGTCCTCTCATGTTCCTCTCTCTACGTTCTCCTTCCCACCTCCTCATCCTCTTGCGAGCCCCTGCCGGCGTTGAGGTCAGGGCGCTGGCCCACCAGTACGGCAGGTGACTGACCAGAAAATGGAGTTGCTAAGATTGCAGAGTTGAGAACTTCTTTCGTTTTGGTGTTCACTGCCATGACTCTCCTTAAAAACTAAAAGATTCATTTAAACTAGGCTTATTTGATCATCTGAAAAACCACAAAAAGAAAATGAGGGTGGGGGATGAGACGTGATTAGTGGGGAATTGGTCAGACTTTCTCTTCGGTAGTCGTTTACCAAGTTGCTTCTTTACCACTTTCCAAGGAAAACTAACGTTTCCCAAATGTTAAAACCTTCTTTTTAAAATTAAATTTATTTTACAGGATTTAAGAAATCATTTACTCACGTTTCTCCATATAGTTTCAGCAATATCGTTTTAACCACTGTTTGCCGTGTGCTAGGTTGAAATTACTGATTTTTGACAAGTTTATATCACTCTCGGAATACCGTTCTGTTTAGGCCAACGTGTTTACCAAACACTTCTAAGTTTCTCAAATATCCTTAAAATAATGAACACGTTAAAACATCCCTAAATCAAGAATGGTGATGAATCTAGATGAAGAGGGGATTTAGAACATTTGGATCCAAAACTGAGTGGCACGATTTTACAGAATTTTTCCTCTAAAAGAGATTCACATTTCTATCAAACATAAAACAAAAAACCAACACACACACACATAGAATGTTTTACTCTTCCGTAATGCTAATTATACTGGGCCCCACATTTTATATTTTCCCCAAATGTGTGACCCTACTTACTCCTGGGAAATAACCCCATCTTCCAACTAGTTTCCCTAGTCAGAAAACAGAAAAGACACTCCCTCTCATTCACTTCTCCCGAAAGATGTCCCAAGTAACGTTCTAGAGAGTTACTAGAAGGGTGTGATCTCCATAATAGCTTTCCAGTCCACCACTCATCTTTGTCAGTATTTCCTGCTTCAGTCTTAAGTCTCAGACCTTACCACTTGTTGTGAAATGCTACAATAATCTTGATCGCCCTGCTTCCAATTGGTCCCCCTTCAAACCATTCTCCACATTGTCAGAGAAATTTTCTTCTATGCAGTTACAGTCACTCCCCTTCTTTGTTTAAAATTCCATCAGTTGTACTCCATAGTATTCAATATAAAGGTCAAAAACTCTTCAGCTTTGTTTTGAACATTTTGCTCCAGCCATATTAAAGTATTTGAGTGATCGTATTGTTTTGTGTCTCAAAACCTTCAATTTTATTATTTGTCTTAAATTAACCCCCCCAAAAAAAGGCAGAAAAGAGGGAAAAGGGAACAAAAAGCAGAGAGGACAAATGGAAATAAAAAGATGGCATTTTTAAAAAGTGAATATCAATAATTACATTATATATAAATGGTCTATGCATTTCCCAGCTTCAATTGCAGCTGGGTTGACCAAATGACTGGGCTCTAGACTATAAATAGAGCAGTGTATGGAACCCCCAGTAGTGTCCTTAAAGGGAAAAGGTAGGACTTACTACATTATTTTCCTTCCTGGTAGCCAGAATACAGATGTGATGGCTTAAAGTGAGTGACCATTTGCTGAGAACATGGTGGAAAAATAAACAGAATGGTACTGGGCCCCTGACACAGTCAAACACTGTGCCAGTTTGAAAGTACTATGTATCCCAGAAAAGCTATGTTTTAATCCTGATCCAATCTTATATGAGTAAGCATTTGTTTTCATCCTGTTGCACCACTGTAGGTTAGAAACATTTTATTAGATTTTTTCCATGGAGATATGGCACACCCAATTATGGGTGTGACTTTTTGATTAGGCAGAGATGTGACTCTACCCATTCCAGGTGGGCCTTGATTGGTTTACTGGTTGTCCTTTAAAAGAAGAAACATTTTGGAGAGAGTCAGAAATGACAGAAGCCTCAGAGCCGACAGAGAGAGAGCAGATGTAGATGCTTGGGAAACAGAGACACAGATGTTTGGAGATGCTTGGAGCCCAGCAAACATCACCATGAGATGTTAAGCAAGCCAGAACCTAGAGAGAGCCAAGGTAATCCAAGAGATGAAAGCCATCACCAGAAAAGCAAAGTGAGAAACCCTCACGGGAACAGAGGCCAAAAGTAATGGAGCCTAGGAGGAAGGGAAAAGCAGATGCCAGCCACGTGACTTGCTAGTTGACAGAAGTGTTTCTGACCCATCAGCCTTTCTTGAGTGAACGTAACCTTTTATTGGTGCTTTAATTTAGATACTTTCACTTCCTTAGAACTATAAACTTGTAACTTATTGAATTCCCATTTTTAAAAGCCGTTCCACTGAAGATGCACTGAGAAGTAAATTGGCAAACGATAGTGTATACATATGATTGAATATTGTGCTGCTACAAAAAGGAACAAAGTTGTGAGGTATGCAATGTTGTCAGTGAACCTGTAGGACATTTGGTGAGGCAACATGAGCCAGAAACAAAAGAGCAAATATTGTATGGCAGTATGGACAGATGAGTAATACATGGGGATTAAAAATAAATAAATAATAGGGAGAACAAATGTTAAAATAATTGTAGTAGATTGAAATGCTAGTGATCAATGAAAGGGAGTGATAAGGGGTATAGAAAAAATAGGGGAAACAAATATATTGGGTAGATGGAAATACTAGCAATCAATGAGAGGGCGAGGTATGTATGAGTTTTTTAAGGGGTAAGGTATGTATGAGTTTTTTTCTTTTTTCTTTTTATTTCTTTTATTGGATTGATGCAAGTGTTCTAAGAGATGATCATAGTGATGAATATACAACTATGTGATGATATTGTGAGTTATTGATTATATACCAAGAATGGAATGATCGTATAATAAGAATGTTCATTTTTGTATGTTATGTTTAAAAAAATTTTTTTAAGTTAAACATAGAATTACCAAAAAAATACATATATATAGTGTATGGTCTCAATTAGAAAATACTTATAAGAAAACAGAGGCCTAGATTATAAACTCTTACAGCAATCACATTTAGTCCAGGACAATAATTGTTATTTCTGGATTTTGAGAAACTGTTTTATATATATTAACAGCCTAGTATTTAGAGATAAGAATGAAGCCCGTCAGGTCAAGATTAAGGTAATTCAGAATACTGGGGTACGGGAAACATTGCTGTATTTTAGAACTTCTATATACTCTTTGAGACCAAAGGAAGAAAGGTTTTTTTTGTCCAGAACCTAATTTTCTGTAGCCCATAATCTAACATCCTGTCTGGAGAGATCATTTAAACAATCCAAACACGGGGAGCCCAGAATAACAATGAGGGCTTTTAATTCTGCATAGCTTAATGTAATGCCTGGATACATCCCAGAGTATATTAAGCAGATAATCAAAAAGTATTGGCAAAGTCCCTTGAGAGCTGGGAGGAAAAAATATGGAACTATTAAACTGTGCCACTGGGGAAACCCATCATACTGTATCAAACATTAGAGACATCCAAATCAATAGGCCAAGGCCTTGATCTTGAGGCTTACTCTTGTGAGGCTTATGTATGTAGTGGAGAAGCTTAGCCTACCTATAGGTATGCCTAAGAGTTACTTCTGGAGGAACTCTTTTTTTCTCAGAAGTAGCCTCTCTCTCTAAGCCCAACTCTGCAAGTGAAATCATTTCCCTTCCCCCTATATGGGTCATGACATCTAGGGGTGAAGGTCTCCTGGATGACTCCCAGGGATGAGCTGGCCCTGGCACTGTGGAATGAACAATGCCATCCTGACCGAAAGGGGGAAAAGGAGCTTAACAAATAAGGTATCAGTGGCTGAGAGAATTCAACTAGAGTCAAGAGGCTACTCTGGAGGTCACTCTTACACAACCTTCAGTTAGACATTGCTACCTATCATAGCTTGCCAAACCAAAACCAAAACCATTCCTGCCAATCCTAAATAATACCTAGGGCATTATATATGATTCTACAAACGTTCCATGCACTAGGGTAACTTTCCAGAAACCTACAACCTCCAGATTGGTACCTGGGGCAGATAAGTCCTGAACTGCACAGGGACCAGCCCTTCCAGATCATCAACTAGTTCCATCCCTCTATCCCATATTATCGACAGCCCCTTGCAACATGGGGGCAGGCCACAGTGGTTCAGTGACAGAGTTCTTTCCTGCCATGCTGGAGACCCAGGTTCGGTTCCCAGTGCCTGCCCATGTAAAAAAAAAAAAAAAAAAATTTAGCATGGGAATAGCCCAAATACCCCTAAAGAGTGGGAGAAAGATCAGAGGAGTGGTGGAGTCATTCAGAGAAAGTAGGATTTAACAAATGATTGTGATTGCTGAATCATTATATTGATATTTATTTTTTGTCTCCAGTATCCTAGAGCATCTAGAAGTAAAAACCTAAAATTGTGAAATTGTGACCCATACCAAACTCTGAAATCTGTTCTACTACTAATTGTTGCCATGTGCTTTGAAATTCATTGCTTTTTTTGTGTATATGTTATTTTCCACAAGAAAAAAAAAGTCAATTGTGATGATAAATGTGCATCTATATGATGATATTGTGAACCATTGATTGTATACTTTGGATGGCTACATGTTATGTGAATATATAATATACATCAATTAAAATTTTTTGATGATTGGCTTTTCCTTTTCTGCAAAAAGAAAAGCTGTTCCAATTCTGGTATACTGCATTCTGGCAGCTTGCAAGCTAACACAAACACTATGTGGATTGCTTAATTTGTGTGAAAGAGAAAAAAGTTCTATCCTTATATAAAAATATGTAGATAAGTAAAGGGTCTAAACACACGAATTAAGAAGTATATATTATCAGACTGGAAAAAAAATCAAAGCAAGATATATATTGTCTACAAGAAAAGCACTTTAAATAAAAACACAGGTTAGAAATAATAGAATGGAAAAAGATACTCCATCTATGGTACCCCCAAAAAGCCTATGTTCTTTTAATCCGGTCTCGTGGGGGCTGAGTTATTGTTGGATGGAAACTTTCGTTTAGGTTGTTTCCATGGAAATGTGACCCCACCCATTCAAGGTGGGTCTTAATCCACTTGCTGGAGTCCTTTAAGGGAGAGACATTTTAAAGAGAGCTTAGAACCAAGAGAATCCAAGAGAGAAAGAAAACACCTACACTGACATTTTGGATAGAAGGGTCAGCAGATGTTGCCATGTGCCTTCCCATGTGACAGAGGAACCCCAGACGCCATCAGTCTTTCTTTGCGGTCAAAGTATCTTTCTCTTGATGCCATTTTCATGGATGGCCTCAGAACTGTAAATTTGTAACTAATCCCATTGAAAAAGCCAACCCATTTCTGGTATATTGCATTCCTCCAGCTTTACCAAACCAAAACATCATCTAAATATTATAATTAAAAAATCTTGTGACTATAATAATGAAGTAGATTTCAGGACAAGGAAAAGTATAAGAAATTAAAGACAAACAATTCATCAGGAAATATAACAGTCCTAAATATGTACACACATAGTAGCAATTTCAAAACTCTTAAAGCAAAACTGACAGAACTGAAGGAAGAAATGGACAAATTTAGAATTATGGTTGGAGATTCTAACTCATTTATCAGTAACTGAGGGGACAATTAGGAAAATAGTAAGTATATGATGTATTGAACAAAATAGACCACAGTGACTTTAATATATTTATAAAATACTCCATCTACAAACTGGAAAATACATGTTCTTTTCAAGTGTAATGAAATTTTCACCAAGTCAGACCATATGCTGGCCCATAAAATAAGTCTTAATATATTTTAAAGACTGATATTATGCAGGATATGTTCTCAGACCACAAGAAAACTAAATTAGAAATTTTAAAAATCTGGATAATCCCCAAATATTTGGACATTAAAAAGCATGATTCTAAATAACCCACGGTCAAAGGAAAAATTAAAAAGTTTTTTGGACAAAAGGAAAATGAAACACAACCTATCAAAATTTGTGGATGTCACTGAAGCAACACATAGATATTTATAGCACTAAGTATCAATAACAGAAAAGAAAATCTGTCTAAAATCAAAGTTCTAAGCTTCCATCTTAAGCAGCTAGAAAAACAGCAAATTAAATCCAAAGTAAGTAGAAGGAAAGGAAATAATAAAGAGCAGTACTGAAATCAATGAATTATAAAACAAAAAATAGAGAAAATGAATAAAACCAAAAGCTGGCTCTTAGAGAGGATCAAAACTGATCATAGGAAATAAAAAGAAAAAAAGGAAAGAAAAATGAGAGAAGACACAATATTGGTGATATTGGTATCAGGAATGAGATAGGATTTACAGATCCTATAATTGTTTAATAAGGCAATATTATGAATAATTTTATGCCAATAACAAATTAGAGAAAAAGAATGGATAAATTGTTTACAAATCTAAATTATGAAAACTAGCTCCAGAAGAAATAGAAAATCTGAATAGCCCTATGACTATTAAAGAAACTAAATTCAACATAATACATTTCCCACAATGATTAAGAAATCATAACAATTCTACATAAATTATTTCAGAATATAGAGGCAAAAAAACTTTCTTTAACTCATGAATCCAGTGGTATCTTGATACCAGAGAAAAACTTGCTAAGAACAGACATCTAAAGACAAATATCCCATCAGGACATAGAGACAAAACTCATAGAAACTGAATTATTAAAAAATAGCAAATCAGTTATTTAAAAAGTTAATATATCTTGAACAAGATGGATTTATCCCAGGAATACAAGGTTGGTTTAAAATCCAACAGTGTAACTCACCCATACTAACTGAATAAAGGTGAAATATCATAAAATAAACTCAATAGATGCAGAAAAGTTGTTTTGATAAAGTTCAACACCAATTCAGAATAGTATCTCTTAGCAAACTAGAAATAGAAGGTTTGATAACTGGGTTCAGGTGTCAACTTGGCCAGGTGATGGTGCCCAGTTGTCTGGTCCAGCAAGCACTGACCTAACCATTATTGCAAGGATATTCTGTGACTGGCCAATAAACCAGAAGTTTGGTTTATTAAATCATCAGTCAGTTGATTGCATTGGTGACTGATTACATCTACAATCAACTAAGGAGGTGTCTTCCATAAATGAGAGAATCGATCCATTGGATTTGATCCAGTCAGTTAAACATTTTTAAGAGAGAGGACAGAATTTTTACTGCTTCTATAGCCAGCTAGCATCTCCTATGGAGTTTGTCAAGACCTTTCATTGGAGTTACCAGCCTTGCAGCCTGCTCTATAAAGTTTGGACTCTTGTTTCCCCACAGTTGCGTGAAACACTTTTATAAATCTCTTATTTACAGATATCTCTTGTTGGTTCTGTTTCTCTAGGGAATCCTGGCTAATACAGAAGGGAACTTAGTTGAAATGATAAAGGGGAACTGCGAAAAATCTATAGTTAATTTCATACTTAATGGTGAAAGTAAATGTTTTCCCCCTAAGATTGTAGGAGAAAAAGCAAGACTTTTTTCACCTCCACTTCAATTCATCATTATTCTGGAGGTCCTTGCCAGTGAAAAAAAAAAGGCAAGAACTGTCAGGAGCGGATAAGATAGAGGTCACATGCTCGCTGCAGAGATATGGCAAAGCTGTCTCTGTGGGAATAGGCACCTGATGTCCTGAAAAGGTGTTGCAAAGCTGCTTGAGTCTGGGATAGAAGGAGGCCTTGGGAAATATGCATAACTTTGGACTCATCTGGGCACTTCCCTGTTCTTTAGTTATACTTTTGTTACTTTCATTACCTTGCAGCCCTATAAAATAAACAGTGCTGAACCTCTTGGGGTCTTTGAGTCTCCATTAGAGCTCAGAGTACTACCTGGTCCCATTCTTAACTCCCTATTGCCTCCCTTCAGTCCCAACACTGAGCCGTGCTCGTCGTGGTAAAGAACAAAATAAAAGTCATTACCATATGATGCAGAAATCCCACTCCTAGTTATATACCCCCACAATTTGAAAACAGGGGCTCAGATACTTGTACACCAGTGTTCATAGCAGCATTGTTCACAAAAGCCAAAATATGGAAACAACCCAATTTACCAGGGGCTAGAGGAGGGGAGAATGGAGAGTTAATGCTTAATGGGCACAGAGTTTCTGTTTGGGATAATGAAAAAATTGGAAATAGCGGTGATGATTGCAAAACATGAGTGTAATTACTGCCACTGAATTTGACACTTAAAAATTGTTTAAATGTTTCATATATTTTACCATAATAAGGTAAATAAAAGGCATACAGATTAAAAAGAAAAAAATTAATGTTTTTATTTGTTGATGCCATGTCTGTGTACATAAAGCATCATAAAGAATTTACAAAAGGCTACTAGAGTTGTTTAAGTTTAAAAGCTGCTGGAATGCAGTATACCAGAAATGGAATGACTTTTGTAAAGGGATTTTAATAAGTTAGAAGTTTACAATTCTAAGGAAGTGAAAGTGTCCAAATTAAAGCACCAATAAGAGGTTACCATCACTAAAGAAAGGCCAATGGATCTAGAACACGTCTGTCAGCTGAGAAGTCATGTGGCTGGCATCTGCTAGTTCTTTGCTCTTGGGCTCCATTGCTTTCAGCCTCTGTTCCTGTGCAGGTTCCTCACTTTGCTTCTCTGGGTCTGGCTTTCATCTCTTGTCTTCCCTTGGGTCTCTCCAGGTTCTGGCTTGCTTAACATCTCATGACAACATCTACTGGGCTCCAAGCATCTCCAAACATCCGTTTCTCTGTTCTCCGAGTGTCGGCATTTGTGTCAGCTCTGCTCTGAATTTTCTGTTGGCTTTCTTTGTCAGCTCTGAGCTCTTTCCCAAAATGTTTCCTCTTTTAAAGGACTTCAGTAGACTAATCAAGACCCATCCATCCTGGGATGGATGGAGTCACATCTCCCTCTAATCAAAAGGTCACACCAGGGCGGGCCACGGCGGCTCAGCAGGCAGAGTTCTCGCCTGCCATGCCGGAGATCTGGGTTCGATTCCTGGAGCCTGCGCATGCAAAACAAATAAAAAATAAATTATAAAAAGGTCACACCAGCAATTGGGCATGTGAGGGCTCCTGGAAATAATCTAATCAAACTTCCAACCTACAGTATTGAATCAATTAAAAGAAATGGCTGCTCTCACAAAAGTGGATCTGGATTAAAACATGGCTTTTCTGGGGTATACAATCTTTTCAAACTGGCACAAGAACTAAGTGAATTTAGCAAGATTATGGGACAAAAGTCACTACAAAAATCAACTTTATGTATAGTAGCAATGAACAATTTGAAACTGAAATTTTTAAAACATGACATAATAGCATTAAAAACCTGAAATACTTAGGAATACATTTAACACGATATGGCCAAGATCTATATACAGAAAACTATAAAACATGGCTGAGAGAAATTAATGAAGACCTAAATAAATGAGAGGTATACTGTTCTCATGGATTGCAAGGCTCAAAACTGTTGTCAACTCTCCCCAAATTGATTTCTAGGTTTAATGCAATCCCAATCAAGAACTCAACAGAAGAGTGATTTTTTTTGGTAGAAATTGACCAGCTGTTTATAAATTCTTATGAAACTACAAAAAGCTTAGAACAGCCGAAATCATTTTGAAAGAACTAAAGCAACAGTAAACCAAACTATGAGATACTGGTGGTGTATGGATAGATAAAGATTAATGAAACAGAAAATAGAGTCTAGAAGTAAATCCATGTATAAATCATCAGTTGATTTTTGACAAAAATAAGGAAAAAATCTATTAGGAAGAAATAATCTTCAACAAATGAAGATGATGAATGAATGGATAAATGGATGGATGGATGGGCAGGTGGGCAAGTGGATGGATGGATAGATAGATAGATGTGCAATAAAAGAAAGAGAAAAAACGTCAACCCTTACCTCATACCATTCACAAAAATATTAACTTGATGTGGGTCACAAACATAAACATTAAATTTAAAATTATAAAAGAATTCATAGGAGAAACACTGTGTGACTTTGGAATAGGGAAAGATTTCTTAGATAAGAGAAAATTAATTCAAGCCATAATGAAAAACTTGTAAAACGGAACTTCAAAATTGAAAGCTCCTGATCTTCAAAAAACATCATTAATAAAATGAATAAACAAGTCACAGATTAGAAGAAAATATCTGGATACATTTACCTTACAAAGGATTTGCATCCTGAATACTTAAGGACACATAACTCAGTAAAAATGTGTGTATGTAAACACACATATCCCAATTTTTAAAAATTGTTCTTCAGCCACTATCAAATAATTTGGCAATTCTTCAAAAAATTAAATAATTACTATATGACTCATGGTAATTTGGTTGTGTACCCAAAAGAATTGGAAGCAGTGTCTTAAATGGATATTTGCACACCCAATGTTTAGTGTGGCATTATTTGCAACTGCCAAAAGGTGAAAACAACCCAAGTGTCCATCAACAGATGAATTGATAACCAAAATGTGGTATATAAATCAAATGGAATAATATTCAGCCATAAAAAGTACTGAAGTTCTTATACATGCTACAACATGGACGAACATTGAACACATCATGTTTCTAACTTTCCTTTTTCAAAGTACTCACACTCAGCCTTTTAATTACACTTACAGTATTGCGCTATCCATTCCTGAACCTTTACAATCAACCTTATTGAACATTCTGTATTCCTTAAGCATCAATTGCTCAATCTCTGCCCTCTTTCTATCTCCAGATAACCTGTGCTCTCTAATTTAACTCTCAAAATTTGCTCATTATAGTTAGTTCATATTAGTGACACCATATAGTATGAGTGTTTTTGTTTCTGGCTTATTTCTCTCAATAATTTCCTCAAGGTTCATCCATGTAGTTGCATGCATCATGACTTTATTCCATCTTACAGTTGCATAATATTCAAATCATATGTATACACCACAATTTGTTTATCCACTTATCAGTTGATGACCATTTGGGCTGTTTCCACCTATTGACAATCATGAATAATGCTGTTATAAACATTGATGTGCAATGTCTGTTCCTGTTCCTGCTTTCAATTCTTCCAAATATATACCTAGTAATGGGATTGCTAGATCATATGGCAATTCTATTCTTAGCTTCCTGAGGAACCACCAAACTGCCTTCCAGGGAAGCTGCGCTACTCTATATTCCTACCAACAGTGAATATATGTACCCATATCTCCACATCCTCTCCAGAAAATAAGAGCTTTCTGTTTTTGTTTTTTTTTTAATATAATGGCCATTCTAATAGGTGTGATATGGTATCTTATTGTGGTTTTGATCTGCATTTCCCTAACAGCTAGTGAAGTTGAGGATCTTTTCATATGCTTCTTATTTTGGAGGGGAGGTGATATTGGTGGTTTATGGGCTGGGAATTAAACCCAGGTCTACTGCATTTCATATGCTTTTGAGCCATTTGTATTTCTCTTTGAAAATGTGTCTAGCCATGTCTTTTGTCCTTTTTTAAATTAACTTGTTTGTCTTTTGTTGTTGAGTTGTAGGATCTCTTTATATATTCTGTATGTTAAACGCTTATCAAATATGTGATTTCTGAATATTGTCTCCCACTAAGTAGACTGCCTTTTTTACTTTCTTGATAGTCCTTTGATGCAAAAAGTATGAAATTTTGAGGAGATCCCATTTATCTATTTCTTCTTTCATTGCTTGCACTTTGGGTGTAAGGTCTAGGAAACCACCTCCTTTCACAAGATCTTTAAGATGCTTCCCTACATTTTCTCCTAAGAACTTTATGGCCTTAGCTCTAAGGTTTAGATCTTTGATCCATTTTTGTTTAATTTTGTATAAGGTGTGAGAATGGTATCCTTTTTCATTCTTTTGTATGTGGACATCCAATTCTCCAAGCACCATTTGTTGAAGAGGCTGTTATGTCTCAGTTGAGTGGACTTGGCCACCTAATCAAAAATCAATTGTCCATCGATGAGAAGTTTTATTTCTGAACTCTCAATTCCATTCCATTGGTCAGTATATCTATCATTATGCCAGTAATAGGGGGATGGAAGCGGTATGGGATATTTTTCTTTGGAAGAAAGGAGAATGTTCTCCTATTAGCTGTAGTGGTCAATGCATATGTATGTGATTATATCAAGAACCATTGATTGAATATTTAGGATGGATTGTATGGTGTGTGAATAAAATTATTTAAAAATGATAATAGGGGCGATAAGGGGTATCGAATGTTTTATTTTGTTTTGTTTTTTTAAACTATTTTTGGAGTAATAAAAATGTTCTAAAATTGATTGTGGTATTGAATGTACCATTATGTGATGATACTGTGAGCTGTTGATTGTATACATTGGATGGATTATATGATGTGTAAATATATCTCAATAAAACTGCATTTTAAAAAAAGGCATCAGGGCAGGCCATGGTGGCTCAGCAGGCAGAGTTCTCACCTGACATGCCGGAGACCCGGTTTCAATTCCCAGTGCCTGCCCATGTAAAAAAAAAAAAAAGAAAAGAACTCACAAAAGCCAATAAAAAACAGTAGCCCCCTATCTTTTGATAATGAAGATGAAAATGAATAAGCATACACATTTTGGACTTAGTCTTCTATGAGAATATATGATATATATTTTTCCCCCCCATCTCGGATTTTTCCTTCTGGTTGCTCGGAGCATTGGAGGCTAGAGGGTATTGGTGTTTTTTGCCATAGCAGTCAACTTTTTTTTTCTTTTTTTGTGAAGAATAGCATATGTACACAGGAGCAGTAGTTTTTGAAGCACAGTGCAGCGATTGGTTGTGGAGCAGATTTCAGAATTTGGCGTGGGTTGCAATTCCACAGTTTTGGGTTTTTGCTCCCGGCTGCTCTGAAATACTGGAGACCAGGAGAAGTATCGGTGTAATAATTCGGTGATCATGCTCGCTTTGAGCCCTGCCCTCTCTCTATAGCTCTACCATCAGCTTTGGTCTTTCTCCCTCTCTTTGGGGGTGTTTGGGCTGTGCCTGTTTTTGTTTTTTTGTGTGTGTTGGAGGGGGCTGTCGGTGGTTTGGGTTGGGGAGATGGAACTGGCTGGTGTTCTGGTGGGGTTGGCCCCTCTGGGTTCCAGGGACCCATCTGGAGGTTGTAAGTTTCTTGGGGGTTGCCCTGGTGCATGGAAACTTTGTAGAATCTTGCATGTTGCCCTGGGTGTTCCTTGGGATTGGCTGGAGTGGTTTTGGTTGGGGTTTGGTGGGTTGTGGTAGGTGGTGGTGTCTGACTGGGAGTCACCTCTGGAGTGGCCTCTCAACTCTATTTGAACTCTCTTAGCCATTGATACGTTCTTTGTTGCACTTCTTTCTCCCCTTTTGGTCGGGATGGCATTACTGGTCCCGTGGTGCCAGGGCCAGACTCCTCCTCTGGGGTCATCTCCCACACCCTCGGGGAGACTCTGGCCCCTGGGTGCTGTGTCCCATGTAGAGGGGAGGTGTATTTTTTTAAATAAAAATTTCCCCTTATTTTAAAGATAATACAAATTCATTATAGAAGATTTAGAAAAGACAAAAAAAAATATTTAACAAGATAAAACTGCCCCTCTGACTTGAAATGCCAACCATGTAAAAGTTAACTACCATTAACATTTTGCTACTTCTCATGTGTGTGTGAACCTATGTAAATTATATATTTTTAAAACAAAATAGAGATTTTATTGTATATGTTCAGTGTTCTGTGTCTCACTTACATTAAACTGTGAGCATTTTCCAGGTCAAAAAATTTTAAACCTGACATTTAGAGTTACAAGGGATTTCATAATTAAATGGAATCACTATTACATCTTCCTTATTAGTGGAATCCTGCCTAAGTGGGGGAGATGATAATAGATGCATAGTTGAAAATACTTCCCCAGCTCCTACTAGGGGAGGCCATATGACTCAGTTCTGACAAAGTTAGGGACTACTAGTAGAAGTCTGTTCAATAAAGCTACTGTTTTGTTTTTTAAAAATACAGAAGGGCAGATGTAGCAAGAATGAAACTTTACCCTTCTTTTATCCTGCCTGGAGCACAAACATGAAACTAGAAGTACGTGGGCATTTTTAGACATGAGCCAGCCACTTGCTCTGGGTGATACAGTGGAAAGACTCAGGGAGCATCACTGGATCCTGATGGCATGCTGTGCCAGTCTGAATCTGTGGGGAGCCCCAGAAAAGCCATGCCCTTTAATCCTCATTCAATATTGCTGGGTGGGACCATTTTGATTGTTTCCATGAAGACGTGACCCACCCAAATGTGGGTGTTAGCTTTTGATTAGATGATTTCCATGGAGATGTTTCTCCACCCACTGAAGGTGGAGTTGCTTACTGGAATCCTTTAAAAGAGGAAACATTTTGGAGACAGTCCCTTTTTGGTAGAGCCACGAGAAAGCCAGCAGATACCGCCATGTTCGCCCTGTGCCCTTCCAGCTGAGAGAGAAACGTTGAACATCATCGGCCTTCTTGAACCAAGGTATCTTTTCCTGGATGCCTTAAATTGGACATTTCTATAGACTTGTTTTAATTGGGATATTTTCTCGGCCTTAGAAGTGTAAACTAGTAACCTATTAAATTCCCCTTGTTCAAAGTCATTCTGTTTCTGGTATTTTGCATTCCGGCAGCTAGCAAACTAGAACACACGCCTTGTGGAGTTGCTGCAACAGCCTTGATGTTGACCTCTGGGCTTCTTGATAAATGGGAAGAATAAATACCATTCTTAGTTAAGCCTCTGTCAGATTTTCTGTTGTAAGCAGCTAAATACATTCCTAATTGATGGAATAAATAACTGTAGTAGAACATACTTATGCAGAATTCAAGTATACTTCAGATGATTTCCTTTGAATAAATTGCTAGAAGCGGAGATACAGATCACAGGATATTTTTAGTTATTGATACTTACTGTCAAATTGCTTCCTAGAGATGTTTTACCAGTTTATTCTTTCACCATCTAGGACAATCCATTTTACCTCAAACATGGTTTCAGTGCATCTGCCTTGTGCTGACACCATCCTTTTAATTTTTGTCAATTTGATGTATTGAAAATGGTATTTTATAGTTTAATTGGCATTATCTTTGGTCTATCAGAAACTAAACTTTTCATACATTAATGGACAATTTTGTATTTCTTTTTTTAATTAACTTTTTATTTTCCATTACTGTCAAATTTTCTTTACTAATTTATAAATTGTGTACTCTTTATATCTTTTGCTTTATTTTTGGTGATGATTTTCTGTTCCTCAACTCCTGTGTCAGACAAAAAATAACCCTTAAATATACATATATATTAGAATAAATTACAAGGGAATTAAAATAAATACACTAGAAAATGTCTAACACAAAAGAAGGCAACAATGGAAAATAGAGGAGCAAACAAGAAATATATCGAAAAGAAATAGCAAATGGCAGATGCAAATCTTATCAGTAATTACCTCAAATATAAATGGATTAAATATTCCAATTAAAAAGCAGAGATTGGTAAAATATTTTAAAACGTGATCCAACTATATGCTGTCTACAAGGACACACTAGATTTAAAGACACAAACAGGCTGAAAGTAAGAGAATGGAAAAAGATATACCATGCAAATAGTAACTAAAATGGTATAATCACTTTGGAAATTTCTCTGGCAGTTCTTTTTATACAATTAAACATACAATTAACATGCAACCCAGCAGTGCTACTTTAGAAATTTACCAAAAACAGATAGAAACATATGTCCACACCAAGACTTGGACATGTTTGTTCATAACAGCTTTATTAATAATCCCAAACTGGAAGCAATCAAAATGTTTACCAACTGGTAAATGGATGAACAAGTGTATGTCCTTACAATGGCATACTACTCCACAATAAAAAAGAAATTACTGATGCATGCAACAACATGGGTGAATTGCAAAAACCTCATACTGAGGAAAAGTGAGACACACAAGAGTACATACTATATTATACTAATTTAATGAAATGCAAAACAAGCCAGGTCAAATATATAGCGACAGAAAGTGGATTGGTGATTGTTTTGAGAATTGGCAATGGAGTTGATGGGGAATTGACATCACATGGACATGAAGAAATTTTTAGGTAGTTCAAGATATTCTATATCTTGATTATGTGGTGGTGGATTGTTAAAACTCATCAAACTGACACCTAAAAATGGTGGCATTTTAGTGCATATAATTTATACCTTCATAAAGCTGATTTGACATAAGAAAACAAACCCTGAATTTTGTAAGTTTCACCCTTTTCTTCAGCCATACTAAGTATTTGCAGTTAAATCATGTAGCTTTGTGCCTAAGAACCTTCAATGTATTGTTTCTCCTATCTGATATGTTTTTCTTCCCACCTCCTATCCTCACACTCTACCTTTTTTTTTTCAGAGTTGGGGGGAGTTAATACTTAGTCACATAATCTTATCCTATAACCTTAATCTATTGTCCTTGAGTTGTCTGCCTTTCCACCAAAACTTGGAGGTTTTTCTTTCTTTTTTTTTTCATGGGCAAGCACCGGGAATCGAACCCGGGTCCTCGGGCATGGCAGGCAAGCATTCTTGCCTCTGAGCCACCATGGCCCACCCAAACTTGGAGGTTTTAGTAACAGAGAACGTGGCCTGGACACAGTACTTACTAAAAATTGTTGAGCGTAAGACTAACACTTTTCCAAGTACTTTGCTTGCTAAGAACTACTCAGAAGGATTGGGGATATTTTAAATGTAGATTCATTCTCTTGAGGTAATAAATTCCTTAAAAACAAACAATCAAATTCATGGAATTTAAATAGCCACATGTCTGAGCTGAACATTACATGCCAGTGCTGAAAGTATTCATTGTTTAGGTTAGACCCAACATGATACTAGAAAATATTATATTGCACGAACTTGCAAAATGTTTGATATGTTACCTAAAATCATAAATCCCAAAAGTTTACGTTACTAAATGTGTCATATATGCTATGTTGGAAAGAAGCTTACCCTCTGAACTTGGCAGGCTTGTTGAATAAATGAATGATTCTAGGTAGTATCATTACTAAAGGCATTCATGTTCAAAACCTTAAAATATATCAAGCTTATTATAAAAATTACTTTCTGTCTCTAACAAGCAATAGGACATATGCATATACTATTCCTTTCATATATATTATGTCTGACTATTGGTATAATAAGAAATTATAGCTAACTTTTTAGGTAGTCCAGTTTTACAATCATGAATTTCAGGAAAAAGCAATTGCCATTTGAATTTTTAAGAAATGCTTTGAAAGGATTTAAGAACCACATTGTTTTTCTGTTTGAAATTCAGAATCAGTTTTAATTGTTATAACTAATTATAGTTTTTGAGTTATGCAGTTTTTGAGTATTATAAATAAATATAGATCCAAGTATAGAAAAAGGAAAAATAGGAAAATATTTACATTTTAAAATACTGTGAATTAATTTAATGTATAAGGCCAATGAATAATTGTTACTTCTGCCAGATGGTATTTTACATTTTGATAAAAAGATATATTCTTAATCATATATGTCAAGGAAAAGCGACCATATGTTGTGAACCACTTCCAATTTGTCATTTAATTTAAAAGGCACTACTGATATTGCCATAAAAATTTTTGGTGATGTGGCTAAGTATCCATAGTATCACTAAAATTTAATCTTCTTAAATAACTTCCTTAATTTTCCTCTAGAGCTTGAGCAAATAATTCAACAAAGAATCGTATTAGCATCTACAAAGAAGGATACCATAAAAAGGATAAATCAGAATCTACAAATATATTCAAGTTAGTACTGAATGAGAAGCATAACCTCTATTTTCAAACAGCCTCTAGAATTTAATTTGCTGTATCCTAGCAAAGTAAATACAATATACAGAATAATTCAAATGATCCCAAGGTAATATACCTCAGTTCAAAAAACCTAGTATATTCTGAAGATAAAAAAGCAGGGTGACTACACTGTAAAATTATCTTCCAATTACAAAAGAGTGGAAAGGAAGCCATAGAAAATAGCATTAGCTCTATACTGGAAAAAGTAAACTGGTATTAGGTCATTATTAAAACAAAGGTTTTACATGCCTTTGTTCTCTCCACTTTTAAGAAAAAAGAATTTTCCTCTCACTCTACAGGGCTCCATGGATGATTTCATTCAGGTTTGAAATTCGAATTACCATCTTTATGCCAAGGACTTGCACATTTGGGTTGTGCAAGTCACTGACACTTCATTTTGTCTCATCTATCTCTTCCCCCTTTTGGTCAAGAAGGTTTTTTCAATCCCTTGATGCTGAGACCCAGCTTATTCCAGGTTTTCTGTCCCACATTGCCAGAGAGGTTTATAACTCTGGGAGTCATGTCCCATGTAGAGAGGGGAGGGCAGTGAGTTCGTTTACTGTGTTGACTTAGAGAGAGACAGAGGCCACAACTGAACAACAAAAGAGGTTCTCTGGGGGTAACTCTTAGGACTAATTTTAAGTAGGCTTAGCCTATCCTTTGCAGGGATAAGGCTCATAGGAGCAAACCCCAAGATTGAGGGCTTGGCCTGTTGATTTGGTTGTCCCCATTGCTTGTGAGAATGTCAGGAATTCTCCAAATTGGGAAGTTGAATTTTTCCCCCTTTATCCCCATTCCCCAAGGGACCTTGGCAAATACTTCTTTATTCACTGTTCAAATCACCCTGGGATTTATTGGGGCATCACACTAACCTGGACAACCCAACAAAATCTCATGCCCTATTTAAGCTTCCATGTGCTTATGATATTCAATTAAACTGACTAAACAAGTTAAATCAGGAAATGCACTACCCAAAATATAAATTTTGCAGCAAATAAACAATCTCTTTAGTCTCACACAGAAGTTGAAGTTTTAAAATTTGAATAACCATCTATTTTCAACACCCTGCAATACTGTCATTCCTTTGTTCTTCCTCATACAGAAACATTTTTTAAGTTGTATATTTAGTCACTATCATTGTACACGCTAAGTATTCCTAAATTATACCATCTCTGTCTTTATCATCTATCTTTCCTTCTGGTTTCATATATGCCCTTCTCCCTCTATTATCCTCACATTCACTTTCATTCAGTGTACATACATTATTGTACTCCAGTAGCCTTGATTCTTGAAGACGATTGTATAAAGATATAGCTTTTGCAATGTGACTGTGGGATTGTGAAAACCTTGTGTTTGTTGTGCCTTTTATCCAAGATATGGACACATTAGTAAAAAAATATGGATAAAGAATAAATAAATAATGGGGACAAACAGTAAAATAAACTGGGTATATGGAAACACTAGTGGTCCATGACAGGGAGGGTTAAGGGGTATGGTATGTATGAAGAGTTTTTTCCTTTTTATTTCTTTTTTCTGGGATGATGCAGATGTTCTAAAAAATGATCATGGTGATGAATACACAACTATGTGATGATATTATGAGCTATTGAACTCCATGTATGGAATATATGTGTTTGAAGATTTATCAATAAAAATATTAAAAAGAAAAAGGTAGTGAGGAGGGGCCAAGATGGCAGATTAGTGAGTGTGTGGAATGTAGTTTGTCCTCCACAGCAGCTAGTAAATAGCCAGAAACAGTACATAACAACTGCTGGGGCCACGTCAATGACCGGACACACAGTGTACCCCAGTCTAGACAAGCTGGACTGGCTGGCAAACCCACCCAGAACCGTGAGTTCCCCAAGTGTGGTGGCCAGTGCCCCTCCCCCACAGGCTGCTTCCAGAAGGGAAAGGAAAGAGACTTTACCAGCAGCAGGGGTTGAGTGCAACTAAGCTCCAATTGTGGAATTAATTAACAAATTCTGACTACTAAAAATACGCCCCAGCTCATCTGAACCCCTAGTGAAAGCTGAGGTTGCTGTTTTTTGTTCCAGTGCAGAGAGGGCAGGGCTGATGGAAAAAGGAAAAAAAAAAACAACAGACGTTTTTTGGATCAGAGATAGCACATAATACTTGAAAGGGTCTGGGCCCTGAAGGAGGGGGCACATAGGACCAGGAGATACGCAAAGCAACATATCAACTTAAGCTTTTGATTGGCAAACTCGAGGAATGGGGGTCCTGCTCTAAAAAGGATTTTTCTTTTCTTTTTTGTGGCTATGTTTCTATGGCTTGACTACTCTTTATATACAGCTGCAGGGCTTCTCAAGCTCCAATTGCCCAAGGCATAGGCAGAATTAAGCTTGTGTGAGTATTTGTCTGGAGCCTGTGCCTTCCCCAGGAGAGGGACGGGGCCCAGCTCAAGTGGAATTCCTCCCTCAAGGAATTCAGACCCCATGGTCTGGAAAAGTGAAACAATTAAAGCCAGCCTACAACCTCGTCTCTTAATCAACCACGTCCCCAGCAGGGAGAGTCTGCTGAAATTAAAGGTACCACATCACCTTATGCTGGTGGGACCTGCAGGCAGACAAGTGCCACATACTGGGCAGGATAGGAAAAACACAGAGTCAGAGGCTTCATAGGAAAGCCTTTCAACCAGATAGGTCTCACCCTTAAGGAAAACTGACACAGTTGACTCTTCTCCTGAGAGGAGGTCAACCTGGTCTGGGAAAATCTGTCTGGGGTCTATGATACTTAAGTAGACCCTTCTAAGGTGGGGGAGTGGGGGAAGGCACCATACAGGCAGGGCAAGAAATAAGAAAACAAGAACTGAAAAATTCTGCTCTGTTAAACAAAACCTAAGCTAGAGGGCTAGGAGAAGCTGAACTGAATGTCAAAGAACAGATAGACAACAAAGTCATCCAGCAAGAAAATCCTAGGTTAAAAAAAGTGCAATCTCCAGAATTAACTCATTAAGGAAATTAAATTCCTAGATGCCAGCAAAAAATAATGACTCATACTAGGAAAATTGAAGATATGGCCCAGACAAAGGAACAAACCAACAATTCAAATAAGACACAGGTGTTGAAACAATTAACTCAGAGTGTTCAAATAGATGTGGAAAACCTAACCAAAACTCAAATCAATGAATTGAGGGAGGATAAAAGAAGGCAATGAATGAACAAAAAGAAGGCAATGAATGAACAAAAAGAAGAAATCAAATGTCTGAAAAACAAATGACAGAACTTATGGGAATGAAAGGCACAGTAAGAGAGATGAAAAAAACAAAGGAAACCTAAAATGTTTCAAGAGGCAGAAGATAGATTAGTGAACTGGAGGACGGGACATCTGAAATCTGAAAAGCAAAAGAAAATATAGGGAAAAGAATGGAAAAATGTGAGCAGGTACTCAGGGAATTGAATGATAACATGAAGCGCATGAATATACATGATGTGGGTGTCCTAGAAGAAGAGAAGGGAAAAGTAAGAGAAAAACTAATGGATGAAATTATCAATGAAAATTTCCCAACTCTTATGAAAGACTCTTATGAAAGACAGATCCAAGAAGTGCAGCATACCCCAAACAGAATAGATCCAAATAGACGTACTCCAAGACACTTACTAACCAGAATATCAGATCTCAAAGAGAAAGAGAGAATCTTGAAAGCAGCAAGAAAAAAGCAATCCATCACATACAAGGGAAGCCCAAAAAGACTATACATAGATTTCTCAGCAGAACCATGGAGGTGAGAAGACAGTGGGATGATATATTTAATTTACTAAAAGAGAAAAACTGCCAACCAAGAATTCTATATTCAGCAAACTTGTCCTTCAAAAATGAGGAAGAAATTAAAACATTTTCAGACAAAAAATAACTGAGCGAATTTGTGACCAAAAGACCAGTTCTACAAGAAATACTAAAGGAAACACTAAAGACAGATATGAAAAGACTGGAGAGAATGGTGTGGAGAAGAGTGCAGAAATGAAGACTCTCAGTAAAGGTAGAAGAAAAATTAGTTGGGACATATAAAATCTAGAAGGCAAAATGGTAGAAGAATGTACTGTCCTTACAGCAATAACACTAAATGTTAATGGATTAAACTCCCCAATCTTAAGACATAGACTGCAGAATGGATTTAAAAACAGGACCCATTTATATGCTGTTTACAGGAAACATGAGGTCACATGATTCCGCTTATGGTGGAGGTTGTGGTAGGTGTGTGGAGGGAGAGGACCCAATTGGAATTTGGTAATGAATGAGAGCAGAAGCTTGCCTACCTGGCCTTCACTTGACTGACTCAGACCAGTGTCCACCATTTTGTCTATAAAACATATGAATGGATGCACAGAATATACTGACCACTTCTAGCTGTCAGATACTTTCAGGCACCATTTGTCCAGGGCACTCAGATTGGAGTGGAGTATTCAGAAGAAAGAATCAGTGAACTTGAAATGAAGGCAATTGAAAACATCCAATCTGAGGAACAGAAATGCGAAAGAATGAAGAAAAGTAAACAGAGCCTGAGGAATCTGTGGGACACCATCAGAAGAAAAGAAGAAATGAGCAGAGACAATATTCAGAGATATAATGGCTGAAAACTTCCCAGTTTTAATGAAAAACATGAATATACACTTCCAAGATGCTCAGTGAACTCCAAACAGGATAAACTCAAATAAATTCATGCTGCAGCATTTTATAATCAAACTGTCAATTGCCAGAGATAGAGAATTCTAAAAGTTGCAACAGAGAAGCAAAGTAAGTGTGTTACTTTGTGTAGTAAGACTACACAAAGGAGTCTTAATAATATTACGTGCCAATTTCTCATCAGAAACCATGGAGGCAGGCAGGTAGCGGGAAGACATATTTAAAGTGCTGAAATAAAAATATTGCTAGCCAGAGAATTCTAGATCCAGTAAGACTGTCTTTCAAAAATGAGGGAGAAATTAAGACATTCCCAGATAAACAAAAGCTAAGAGTCTTTGTCACTACTAGACTAGCCCTATGAGAAATTCTACAGGAAATGCATCTTAGACCTAAGGATAAACATAGGTTGAAACTGAAAGGTTGGGAAAAAATATTTCATGCAAATAACAATCAGAAAAGAGCAAGAGTAGCTATAGTAATATCCAGCAAATTAGACTTCTAATGTAAAACTGTTAAAAGAGACAAAGAAGGACACTATGTATTAATAAAAGGAACAATTCAATAAGAAGACATAACAATTGTAAATATTTATGTACTGAGCCAGAATGCTTCAAAATACACAAGGCAGACACTGAAAACACTGAAAGGGAAATACGCACATCTACCATAATAGTTGTAGACTTCAATTCCCCACTCTCATCAATGGACAAAACATCTAGATAGAGGATCAATAAAGAAACAGAGAATTTGAATAATACAATAAATGAGCTAGACTTACAGACATTTATAGAACAATACATCCCATAGCAGCAGGATACACCTTTTTCTCAAGTGCTCATGGATCATTCTCAAGGATAGACTATATGCTAGGTCACAAAACAAGTCTCAGTAAATTAAAAAAGACTGAAATCATACTAAACACTTTCTCAGATTATAAAGGAATGAAGTTGGAAATCAATAACAGGCAGAAGGCCAGAAAATTCACAAACATATGGAGGTTCAACAATACACTCTTAAACAACCAGTTTATCAAGGAAGAAGTTATAAGAGAAATCAGTAAATATCTCGAGGCAAATGACAATGAAAACACAACAGATCAAAATTTATGGGATGCAGCAAAGGCAGTGCTAAGAGGGAAATTTTTGCCCTAAATAGCTATATCAAAAAAGAAGAAAGAGCAAAAATCGAGGAATTTACTGTGTACTTGGAAGAACTAGAAAAAGAGCAGCAAACAAGCCCCAAAGCAAACAAAAGGAAAGAAATAATGAAGATTAGAGCAGAAATAAATGAAATTGAGAACATGAAAACAAATGAGAAAATCAACAAAACCAGAAATTGGTTCTATGAGAAAATCAATAATGTTGATGGACCCTTAGCAAGGTTGACAAAAAAAAAGAGAGAGGATGGAAATAAATAAAATGAGAAATGGAAGAGGAGACATAACCACTGACCCAGCAGAAATAAAGGAGGTAATGAGAGGATACTATGAACAACTTTATGCTAATAAACTAGACAATGTAGATGAAACGTACAACTTCCTAGAAAGGCAAGAACAACCAACTTTGACTCTATAAGAAATACATGACCTCAACAAACCAATCACAAGTAAAGAAACTGAATCAGTCATTAAGAAGTATCCCAAAAAGAAAAGTCCAGGACCAGACGGCTTCACATCTGAATTCTACCAACCATTCCAGAAAGCATTAGTACCAATCCTGCTCAAACTCTTCAAAAAAATTGAAGAAGAAGGAAGGCTACCTAACTCATTCTATGAAGCCAACATCACCCTCATACCAAAGCCAGACAAAGATATTACAAGAAAAGAAAACTACAGATCAATCTCTCTAATGAATATAGAGGCAAAAATCCTCAACAAAACTCCTGCAAATCGAATCCAGTAGCACATTAAAAGAATTATGCACCATGACCAAGTAGGATTCATCCCAGGTATGCAAGGATGGTTCAACATAAGTAAATCATTTAATGTAATACCTCATATCAACAAATCAAAGCAGAAAACCACATTATCATCTTGATTCATGCAGAAAAGGCATTTGACAAAATTCAACATCCTTTCTTATTGAAAACACTTCAAAGAATAGGAATAGAAGGGAACTTCCTCAACATGAGAAAGGGAATATATGAAAAACCCACAGCTAATATCATCCCCAATAGGGAAAAACTGAAAACTTTCTCCCTAAGATCAGGAACAAGACAAGAATGTCCAATATCACCATTGTTATTCAACATTGTGTTGGAAGATCTAGCCAGAGCAATTAAACAAGAAAAAGAAATACAAGGCATCAAAATTGGAAAGGAAGAAGTAAAACTCTCACTGTTTGCAAATGATATTATATGTCAAAACCCCCCAAATATTTACAGCAAAACTACTTGAGCTAATAAATGAGTACAGCAAAGTGGCAGGTTACAAGATCAACACTCAGAAATCTGTAGTGTTTATCTGAGGGAGAAATTAAGAAGAAAATTCCATTTATAATTGCAACCAAAAGAATAAAATATTTTGGAAAAAAATTTAACTAAAGATACGAAAGACTTATACAAAGAAAACTACATGAAATTGCTAAAAGAAATCACAGACACTTAAATGAATGGAAGGGCATACCATTTTCATGTATTGGAAGACTAAATATAGTTAAGATGTCAATTCTACCTCTATTGATTTACAGATTCAATGCAATACCAAATAAAATCCCCAAAACTTACTTTTCAGAAATAGACAACCAATAACCAAATTTATCTAGAAGGGCAGGGTGCTCCGAATAGCTAAAAATATCCTGAGAAAGAAAAATGAAGTTGGAAGTCTCACACTACCTGACTTTAAGGTGTATTACGAAGCTACAGTGGTCAAAACAGCATGGTACTGGCATAAAGATAGATATCCTGACCAATGGAATCAAATAGAGTGTTCAGATATGGATCCTCTCATCTAAGGACAATTGATCTTTGATATGGTAGTCAAGCCAACTCACCTGGGACAGAACAGTCTCTTCAATAAATGGTACCTAGAGAACTGGATATCCACATGTAAAAGAATAAAAGAGGATCCATATCTCACACCTGTTCTGGTTTGCTAGCTGCTGGAATGCAATACCAGAAATGGATGGTTTTTTAAAAGGGGAATTTAACTCAGAAATGGACAGCACAATACTACCTAACTGTAATACAATTATGTTAAAACACTGAATGAAGCTGCATGTGAGAATGATAGAGGGAGGAGGCCTGGGGCACAAATGAAATCAGAAAGATAGATGTTAAAGGTTGAGATGGTATAATCTAGGAATGCCTAGAGTGTATAATAATAGTGATTAAATGTATAAATTTTTAAAAATACTTTTACATGAGGAAGAACAAAGGAATGTCATTATTGCTGGGTGCTGAAAATAGATGGTAATTAATATTTTAAAATGTCACCTTATGTGTGAGACTAAAGCAAAACATGTTTATGTGGTACAAAATTCATATTTTGACAAGTGCATTTCCTAATATAACTTATGTAGATAGTTTGATTTAACACCATAAGTACTTGGAATCTCAGGTAGGACATGAGATTTTGTTGGTTTGTCCAGAGTGATGCCCCGATGAATCCCAGAGTGATTCGATCAGTGAGTGGAAAAGTATTTGCAAAGCCCCCTTCGGGGAATGGTGAGAACAGGGAGAAATTCAACTTCCCTAAGTTGAATTCTTGATATTCTCACAAGCAGTGTGGACAACCAAAGCTATAGGCTGAGCCCCCAGTCTTGGGGTTTGTTCATATGAAACTTAACCCCACAAAGGATAGGTCAAGTCTACTTAAAATTTAGGCCTAAGAGTCACCCCCCAGAGAGCCTCTTTTGTTGCTCAGATGTGGCCTTTCTCTCCAGCCAACACAACAAGCAATCTCACCACCCTCCCCCTGTCTACAAGGGACATGACTACCAGGG
The DNA here is from genome assembly GCF_023851605.1 of Tamandua tetradactyla. Lineage (NCBI taxonomy): Eukaryota > Metazoa > Chordata > Mammalia > Pilosa > Myrmecophagidae > Tamandua > Tamandua tetradactyla. The sequence goes on along the minus strand of NC_135329.1, from coordinate 132,099,531 downwards.
GTGTGGACCTTCCTGGCAATGTGGAACAGAAATCCTAGAATGAGCTGAGACTCAGCATCAAGGGATTGAGAAAAACCCTAGAATGAGCTGAGCCTTAGCATCAAGGGATTGAGAAAACCTTCTCAACCAAAATGGGGAAGAGTGAAATGAGACAAAGTGGCAATGGCTGAGAGATTCCAAACAGAGTCGAGAGGTTATCCTGGAGGTTATTCTTATGCATTAAGTAGATATCAGCTTGTTATTCAAGATGTAATGGAAAGGCTGGAGGGAACTGCCTGAAAATGTAGAGCTGTGTTCCAGTAGTCATGCTTCTTGAGGATGACTGAATAATGATATAGCTTTCACAATGTGACTGTGTGATTGTGAAAACCTTGTGTCTGATGCTCCTTTTATCTACCTTGTCAATAGACGAGTAGAACATATGGAATAAAAATAAATAATAGGGGGAACAAATGTTAAAATAAATTTAGTTTGAAATCCTAGTGATCAATGAAAGCGAGGGGTAAGAGGTATGGTACGTATAATTTTTTTTTTCTGTTTTCATTCTATTTCTTTTTCTATTGTTTTTTTCTTTCTTTTTCTGAATTGATACAAATGTTCTAAGAAGTGATGAATATGCAACTAAGTGATGATATTGTGACTTACTGATTATATATGTTGATGTTTTATTTGGTTTGTTAAATTTTTTTTAATTAATAAATAAATTTTAAAAAAGGGGAATTTAATAAGTTGCTAGTTTACAGTTCTAAGGCCAAGAAAATGTCCCAATTACACCAAGTCTATAGAAATGTCCAATCAAAGGCATCCAGGGAATGATACCTTGGTACAAGAAGGCCAATGAAGTTCAAGGTTTCTCTCTCAAGTGGAAGGGCACATGGTGAACACAGAGTTTCTCTCTCATCTGGAAAGGCACATCTCATCTGGAAGGATACATGGCAAACACGGCATCATCTACTAGCTTCCTCTCTCCTGGCTTCCGGTTTCATGAAGCTCCCCCAGGAGGTGTTTCCTTCTTCATCTCCAAAGGTTGCTGGCTCATGGACTCTCTGCTTCATGGTGCTGCAGCATTCTCTGCTCTCCCCAAACCTCTTTATTTCTCTAAAATCTTTCCTCTTTTATAGGCCTCCAATAAACCAATCAAGACCCACCCAAATGGGTGGAGACATGTCGTCACCTAATTCAGCTTAACAACCACTCTTGACTAAATCACATCATCTGGGGGATGATCTGATTACAGTTTCAAACATATAGTATTGAATAGGGATTATTCTACCTTAATGAAATGGGATTGTGATTAAAACATGGCTTTTCTAGGGGGCATATTTCCTTTCAAACCAGCACATTCCACCCTCTGGCCCCTAAAAAAGACATGTTTTTCCCATATACAAAATACATTAATTTCATAATAATATCAGAAGTCCTTAAACCATTTCAGTAGCAATACAAATGAAATACAAAGTTAGAAACAGTGCAAACTCCTATCAAAGTTAGTTACAGGTATGGTCTGTTCTAAGGCAAAGTTCTCTGGCTCTGGACCTTTGAAAACTTATAACAAGTTATTTGCTGCCAACATACAAAGGAGGGCCAGTCATGGGATACATATATGCATTTCCATAGGGAGGAAAGAACACAGGGGTCACTGGACCCATACAGTTTCGAAAGCCCGCATGGCAAAGTCCATTAGATTTCAAAGTCTGGGAATCATTTATTCTCAGGGCTTCTGAAAACGGCAGTCCCACCCTTTCCAAGGGCCTAAGCAGAGGCCTGCCCCTCTTCGAATGCAAGCTTGGGGGACATTGGGGAGAACACCTTTTTCTAGGCTCCACCCTCTCCAAGCATCACTGCTGCACCCAGGTTCTCTGCCATCTCCGGGGCACACGCCTGGTGGCAGCCAGGCTCTCCCCAAAACCCAAGGAATGTGCTTCACCCTCTCCAAGTATCGGAGCTGCACCTGGGCTGTCCGCCATTTCTGGGGCACATGCTCAACCAGAATGTGCTTCACCCTCTCCAAGGCCTGAGGTGGCATGACACTTTCATTGCAAGAGGTGGAAGGCCCACTCTCTGCCCCTGGGGCAAACTCACCCTCTCCGTGGGCTTGGGTGGGTGCACTCTACTGGCCCGAGGCTTCTTGACTTCAGACCTCAGTCTCCATGGTTTGGCCTCTGAAGTTATTTTTCCTCCAATGTGTCTCTTCTCTGAACCCCCCAGTCCAGACTGGCAGCAGCTGTATTTATACAGGTCCCACAGCACTCTCGTTGGCTTTCTATGCAGTAGTCTTGGATTGTGCCCATCAGACATAAGGAGTTTCCACAATTTTTCCTGGATAACTCCATGTCCGATCCTGTCTTTCTCTGAAATGGTTGACTGGTTTCACATTTGTTTAAATCCTCACACAGGGTGTTATTCTCCCTTTCTGGAGGCCCAGAATTTTCCAGGACCTCAATTTCTGGTTTATTTTTACTCAAGAGTTCGGTTTTCAGCTTATCTCTCTCCTGTCGCATTTTACTATAAGCTATGAGGAGAAACCAGGTAGCACTTTCCACATTTAATTTGGAAATCTCTTCTGCTAAATATCCAAGTTCATGGCTTTTAAAATCAGCCTTCCAGCCAAAGCCACTAGTCAATTTTGCCATATTATCTGCTATTTTAAAACAAGGATCGCCTTCCTTCCAGTCTGCAATAACACACTCCTCATTTCTGTCTAGAACCTAGTCAGAGGTATCTTTAGAGTTCACATTTCTATCAACAGTCCCTTCAAAACATTCTAGGCCTTCTCTATCAAGCTTCTCACTACTCTTCCAGAATCTTTCCCTTATCCATTTAAAAAGCGATTCCAACATGTTTGGTATTTGCAAACCACAGCAACAGCAACCCACTCTCCGGTACCAAAATCTGTTCTGATTTGCTAGCTGCCAGAATGCAATATACCAGAAATGGAATGGCTTTTAAAAAGGGGAATTTGATAAGTTGCTAGTTTACAGTTCTAAGGCCAAGAAAATGTCCCAATTACAACAAGTCTATAGAAATGTCCAATCAAAGGCATCCAGGGAAAGATACTTTGGTACAAGAAGCCAATGAAGTTCCAGGTTTCTCTCTCAAGTGGAAGGGCACATGGTGAGCACAGTCAGAGTTTCTATCTCATCTGGAAGGACACATGGGGAACACAGCATCATCTGCTAGCTTCTTCTCTCTTGGCTTCCGGTTTCATGAAGCCCCCCAGGAGGCGTTTTCCTTCTTCATCTCCAAGGGTTGCTGGCTCATGGACTCTCTGCTTCGTGGTGCTGCAGCATTCTCTGCTCTCTCCGAATCTTTTTCTTTCTCCAAAATGTTTCCTCTTTTATAGGACTCCAATAAACCAATCAAGACCCACCCAAATGTGTGGAGACATGTCGTCACCTAATCCAGCTTAACAACCACTCTTAACTAAATCACATCATCCAAGGAGATGATCTGATTACACTTTCAAACATACAGTATTGAATAGGGATTATTATACCTTTATGAAATGGGATTTTGATTAAAACATGGCTTTTCTAGGGGGCATACTTCCTTTCAAACCAGCACACACCCTATACAAAAATTAACTCAAAATAGATCAAAGACCTAACCATTAGATCTAAGACCATAAAACTTTTAGAAGAAAATGTAGGGAAATATCTTATAAATCTTATAATAGGAGGTGGTTTCCTAGACCTTACATCCAAAGCATGAGCATTGAAGAAAGAAAGAAATGGGAATTCCTCAAAATTGAACACTTCTGTGCATCAAAGAACTTCATCAAGATAGTAAAAAGAGGGTGGGCCACGGTGGCTCAGCAGGCAAGAATGCTTGCCTGTCATGCCAGAGGACTCGGGTTCGATTCCTGGTGCCTGCCCATGTCAAAAAAAAAAAAAAAGAAAAAGAAAGTAAAAAGACAGCCTACACAATGGGAGATAATATTTGGAAATGATACATCAGATAAAGGTCTAGTATCCAGAATATAGAAAGAGATTGTTCAACTCAACAACAAAAAGATAGACAACCCAGTTACAAAATGGGCAAAAGACATGAACGGACATTTCTCAGAAGAGGAAATAAAAATGGCCAAAAGGCACATGAAAAGATGCTCAACTTCCCTTGTATTAGGGAAATGCAAATCAGAACCGGAATATATTTCATCTCACACTCATCAGAATGGCCGTTATCAATAAAACAGAAAATGACACATGCTGTGGCATATATATATGATGGAATATTATGCAGCTGTAAGACAGAATAAAGTTATGAAGTACGTAAAACATGGATGGACTTTTAGGACATTATGCTGAGTGAGATTTGCCAGAAACAAAAGGACAAATACTGTATGGTCTCACTGATATGAACTGACATTAGTGAATGAACTTGGAGAATTTCAGTTGGTAACAGAGACCATCAGGAGATAGAAATAGGGTAGATATTGGGTAATTCGAGCTGAAGGGATACAGATTGTGCAACAGGACTGAATGTAAAAATTCAGAAATGAATAGCACAATACTACCTAACTGTAATACAATAATATTAGAACACTGAATGAAGCTGAATGTGAGAATGATAAAGGGAGGAGGCCTGGGGAACAAATGAAATCAGAAGGAAAGATAGACAATAAAGACTGAGATGGTATAATCTAGGAATGCCTAGAGTGTATAATGATAGTGACTAAATGTACAAATTTAAAAATGTTTTTGCATGAGGGAGAACAAAGGAATGTCAATACTGCAGGGTGTTGAAAATAGATGGTAACTAATATTTTAAAACTTTAACTTATGTTTGAGATTAAAGCAAAAAAATATTTATTTGGTATAAAATTTATATTTTCCCTGGTGCATTTCCTAATATAACTTATGTGGACAGCTTAATTGAACACCATAAGTTATGGAACCTTGAGTAGGGCATGAGATTTTGTTGATTTGTCCAGAGTGATGCCCCAATAAATCCCAGAGTGATTTGAACAGTGAATAAAAAAGTATTTGCAAAGTCCCCTTTGGTAATGGCGAGACAGGGGAAAAATTCCACTTCCCCAAGTGGAGAATTCCTGATATTCTTACAAGCAGTGGGGACAATCAAAGCAATAAGCTGAGCCCTCAATCTTGGGGTTTGTTCATATGAAATTTAACCCCACAAAAGATAGGCTAAGCCTACTTAAAATTAGGCCCAAGAGTCACCCCCAGAGAACCTCTTCTGTCGCTCAGTTGTGGCCTCTCTCTCTCAGCCAACACAACAAGCAAACTCACTGCCTTCCCCCTCTCTATGAAGGATATGACTCACAGGGGTGTGGACCTTCCTGGCAACATGGGACAGAAATCCTAGAATGAGCTGGGACTGAGCATCAAGGGATTGAGAAAACCTTCTCGACCAAAAAGAGGAAGAGCAAAATGAGACAAAATTAAGTGTCAATGGTTGAGAGATTCCAAATGGAGTTGAGAGGTTATCCTGGAGGTTATTCTTATGCATTATACTAATATCAGCTTTTTAGTTAAGGTGTAATGGAGAGGCTGGAGGGAACTGTCTGAAAATGTACAGCTGTGTTCCAGTAGCCATGTTTCTTTAAGATGATTGTATAATGATAGAGTTCGCAATGTGACTGTGTGATTGTGAAAACTTTGTGTCTGATGCTTCTTTTTTCTACCTTATCAACAAATGAGTAAAACATATGGATTAAAAATAAATAAATAATGGGGGGAACAAATGTTAAAATAAATTTAGTAGATAAAAATGCTGGTAATCAGTGAGGGTGGGTATGGTATGTTCGAATTTTTTTCTTTTTTCTTTTTATTTCTTTTTCTGGATTGATGCAAATGTTCTGAGAGGTGATCGTGGTGATGAATATACAACTATGTGATGATAATGTGAGTTGTTGTTTATATACCAGGAATGGAATGATCATATGGTAAGAATGTTTGTGTTTATATGTTGCTATGTTTAAATAAATAAATAAATAAGAGAGACCTCATTTCCATTTTGGAGGATTAACCTCCGACATATTTTCCCTGGTCATGCTAAAAACTACCCCCCTTCTTTGTAATATTCCACTCCTGACACATATACATCAATGCTTTGAATGTATTCCTCTCTGCTCACAACTATACAGTCATGAAGCTCATCGAATTCTCCATCTTTTTCATTTGTGTACTTCATAAAATCCCATATTCTTTTCTAATAAGCCTGTACAAGGAAGTAATCTCTTCCTATTTTGGGCTTTGTGTAGGCCCCTTTTAGGGTCTTATATCTAAGTTTTATTATCACATTTTAAGAGAAAGAAAAAGCAACAGTAATTATTGTTTTAATAATAGAACACATGAATAAAGATGAGAATAGTTTAGTTTTTTTAACTTAGAAAATAAAACTGAGGGATGAATCCAAGTAAATGCTAATTATTTCAGGAAAAATACTGAATATCATGTCCTCTAGCCATAGAAGACAAAGAATGATAATTTTGAAGAAGAGCTATATTAACAATAAATAAAGACAACCTTATCAACTGTAAGGATAGAATAGTTTAAAAGATTTTTATATTTCAGATAAGGTATACAGGAGGGCTGAGTATCCAATATTTTGTGTGATAATATCCTATCTTCCATGTATTACTTAGGAAGATGGTAGGCAAAAGAAGCCAAAGTACTTCCCTATGCTAATTTGAAAGTATTGTGTTTCCCCAAAAAGCCAGGTCCTTTAATCCTGATTCAACATTGTAGGGTGGAAACACTTAATTGAATTATTTCCAGGGAGAGGTGACACTCCCAATTGTGGATGTGACCTTTTCATTAAATGGAGGTGTGACTTTGTCCATTTAAGGTGGGTCTTGATTAGTTTACTGGAATCCTTTAAAAGGGGAAACATTTTGAAGAAACTTCAAATGCAGATGCTTGAAGAACAGTTGCTTCAGAGCTGACAGAGAAATGGATGTTTGGAAATGCTTGGAAAGCTGACAGAGAGAGCAGATGCCTAGACATAAGCAGAGCCCAGCAGATGTCACCATGTGCCTTTCCATGAGAGACTAAGCAAGCCATAACCCAATGTTGCCAGACTCGTGTCCTGGAGGAGCTAAGTGAAGGCCTAAAGATGCTTAGAGAGAAAACTACAGGCACTGGAAGTGGAAGCAATGAACCAGGAACAAGGACCAGCAGACACCAGCCACATGCCTTCTCAGATCAGCCTTCTTTGAGCCACAGTATCTTTCTCTGAATGCCTTAATTTGGACATGTTCTAAAATGATCATGGTGATGAATACACAACTATGTGATGATAAAAAAATTGTTAGGCAGAATACTCAAATATAAGTAGAAAATTGAAGCTCTAATTGTTCAGTATCTCTGGTTTTCTTACCTTTTGTGGACTATTTTAAGTGATTATTTGGAGGCATTTTTCATGTGTATTCCTGCATAAGGTAATTGGCTCCACCAGAGCACTACTGGAGGACCCATAAAGAACTGTTTGTAATGTCAGATTCAAAGAGGTATCAAATTTTCATTTGTTTGTTTCAATATGCAGGATACTGTTGCTTAAATCTTTACTCTCTTCTTAAGAACTGAAGTAAAAAATATTTTTTTCTTAATTTTATAGACTCCTCAAACTGACAGTTCCTATTCTGAGTAAAAATATTAGTGGCTTATTGGTTAGGGATTACATAAAGCTTCTGAACCTTTGTAAAATAAACTTGATCCACTTAGAAACAAGAGAATTAAATGAAAATGTGTTAAGTATCAGAAAAATGTTGTTCCAGCTAAACTTCAAAAGCTTTTTTAGCCTCTAATGAGATAACCTATACAAGATCATCTTTGTTGGATGAAGTTAATTGGATCTATAAAGAGTCTTATTATTAGAGTACAACTTTATTTTTATGACAAACTTATTTTTGTAGATTAGTTCACTATAAACCCTTTCTAATCTTAATTTTAGTTTTGTTACAATTTTCTGATTTTAAAAATAATTATTGTGAATTTAATAAGTTAAGCAATAATCTTAAGCCTTTAAAATGTTAGTAAAATAGATTAGTTTCCTAAGAATTTAGGTGAAAACAAACTCATTCATGGAGAGGAGTTAATACTAAATCACAAAATGACAGGACTTTATTACAGATAGATGATAATATTTTAAATAAGTCTCAGCCTTTGAATGAAAAGGTTTAAAATGGAAAATTCTGAGGTTACAAATGATGTGATTAAAGATTAAATAAAGACATTATTTTCCCTTATTGAATGATCATTTTTCATTCTACATTTCAAAACACCATTGGGTCCTTAGTACCTAACAAGAACAACTGAGCTATTAATTTTTCTGACCAAAAATATTTAGAGATAATATTCACATACAACAAAACATCAAATAATTTTTTTTTTTCATGAAGTAACAATGAGACTAGTATGCAAAAAGGACTTGGTGGAAAGCCCTTGGTCTTGAGGCTTGCTCTTGTGAAGCTTATGTGTGTGGCGGAGAAGCTTAGCCTCCCTAGAAGTAAGCCCAGGAGTCACCTCTGGCGGACTTCTTTTGTTGCTCAGATGTGGCCTCTCTCACTCTGAGCCCAGCTCTGCAGGTGAAACCGTTGCCCGTTCTCCTGTGTAGGACATGACATCCGGAGATGGAGGTCTCCCTGGCAGCGTGGCAGATGGCTCCCAGGGATGGGCCTGGCCCAGCACCATAGGATCAACAGTGCCATCCTGACAAAAAGGGGGAAAAGAAGTGTAACAAATAAGGTGTCAGTGGCTGAGAGAGTTCAGAGTTAAGAGGCTACACTGGAGTCACTCCTGTTCATGCTTTAGTTAGACATTGCTATCTATCATAACTTGCCAAATCCCAGCCAGGAACATTCCTGCCAATCTAGAGGATACCTAGGGCATTGTATGGGATTCTGCAAAGGTTCCATGCACTAGGGTAATATTCTAAGACCTGCACCTTCCAGATGGGTCCTTGAACCAAGATGTGTCCTGGGATAAAGGGGTGGGGGCCAGCATTTCCAGAGCATCCACTGGTTCCATCCCCCTGTCCCATGTTGTGGACAGCCCCTTCCAATATGCTGGGAAGTGCAGAGGGTTGCGGTAGCCATGGCCCATGTGCCCCTGGAGAGTGTTGGGGGGTGCAAGGGTGGTGATGGAGTTATGCAAGGAGGGTCGGGTTTGACAGATGAGTGTGAGTGCCGAATCATTATGTTGATATTTCTTTGGGCCTCTAGTGCCTTGGAGCAGCTAGAAATAAAAACCTTGAATTGTGGAGTTGTGGCCCATGCTGAACTCTAGAATCTGTTCTACAAATAACTGTTGCAGTGTGGTTTGAAATTTATTGCTTTTATGTATATATGTTATTTAAAGAGAAGGAGGTAAAAAAAATTTTAATTAAAAATAAAAAAATTTTAAAAAATAAAGAGGAGGAACATAACAGGAAGATAAGATTTAACAAATAAGAATGACTGCTGATCATTATATTGATATTTCTGTTGGTCTCCGGTGTCTTGGATCAGCTAGAAGAAAAAACGAAAAATTGTGGAACTGTAACCCATACCAAATTTTAAAATCTATTCTACAACTACTTGTTAAAATGTAGTTGAAAATTAAAAAAAAAAAAGATGCGCCATCTTGGTTCCACGTTCACGAAATGAAGCCATAGAAACCTTCCCTGCTATAGAGCAGGAATTGCCACAGCCCAGGCTGAGACAGGGTCTAGAACAGAATCTGACAGTGATGAATCAGTACCAGAGCTGGCGGAACAGGATTCTACACAAGCAACCACACAACAGGCTCAACTGGCAGCAGCAGCTGAAATTGATGAAGAGCCAGTCAGTAAAGCAAAACGAGTCGGAGTGAAAAGACGGCACGAAAGGCTGTGTCCAAACTGAGTTTTCGACAGGTTACAGGAGTTCCTAGAGGCACTATTCGGAAATCTAAGAATATCCTTTTTGTCATCACAAAGCCAGATGTCTACAAGAGCCCAGCATCGGATACCTACATAGTTTGGGGGGGAAGCCAAGATCGAGGATTTATCTCAACAAGCACAACTAACAGCTGCTGAGAAATTCAAAGTACAAGGTGAAGCTGTCTGGAACATTCAGGAAAACGGACTCCAGCTGTACAAGAGGAGAGTGAAGAGGAGCAGGTGGATGAAACAGGTGTGGAAGTTAAGGACATGGAATTGGTCATGTCGCAAGCAAATGTGTCGAGAGCTAAGGCAGTCCGAGCCCTGAAGAACAACAGTAATGATAGTGTAAATGCTATTATGGAATTAACACTGTGACCATCTGAAAATGAGGAAATTTTTTTGGTGTTTCAAAAGAGTAACCTGAGCTTGGTTTGAAATTTGTGCTGTTTCTGTCATTAATAAAGTTATGGCTTCTTGTTGGATGAAAAAAAAAATTAAAAATGCTTGGTGAAGCTGTAACACTAACCACGGTGTCTGTGCTATGAAATTGTTTAAATAATATGCTTTGGAAATTTGGATCGAGTTGATGCATTATACTAAATTTCACTAAGTTGTAAAATGTTTCTGATATATTTCAAATTGGTTTGTAGAAATTTAAAAATAATTCTCAAAGAAGCACGTACATAATATATTTCTTTGACAAGTCTATTCAGCTTGTTCTAACCTACATATTTCTAGACTCTAGTATTATAATAAGTAATTAAAAATCAGTCCTGGTGCCTGCCCATGATGGGATATGTTTAAGCCAATAAAAATTCAATAGGCTACTTAGTTACTGAGAAAGAGGGTGTATTTCACTGCTAATTGAATGTTTCATTGACTCTTAACAAAGGATAATGGTGGGGGGTGGGGGTGGCCACAAGAAATCTAGATCAAATTATGCTGCTAATTTTGTGACTTTAAGTCATTTAACTGCCCTGGGTCTCAGTGTGCAGTCCTAGAGAGTGGTTTTCAACTTTGTCCTCTTTCTCCTATTCTTATTCTAGCAATGAACCCTTTGTCAAATGGAATCTTACATGGAGCACCATTATATACAATGGATAAATGCAGAACTGCTCTTTTGAGGTGTTGAGTGGGAAAACCTGGGGCCCTCTGCAGATTTGTTTGTTATTTTTTGTTGCATAAAAGTATCAAAAAACATTTGATGGCTTTGCTTCTGCCTCTCAGTTGGATTTCACATCATAAAATGTTGAAAGCACCCTACTCTTCCTTCTTCAAAGACTCTTACATTTAAATCCTTGACCCATGTGGATTTTATTTTGGTGTAAGATGTGACAGGACTCCAAATTTGTGTTTTCCAAGATGACTACCTGGTTGTTCCTCCATCATTTATTAAGTAATTTGACTTTATCCTACTGATTTCAAATGTCATCCTTATCATGTAGCAAATTTTTACACATCATCCAATCTATTCCTAGTTTCTGATAATCTAGTTCTGATGCTTCTGTCTCCCCCAACCCTGTGACTCACCAGTGGCCAAGAATGAATATTTTATTATAATCCTTTTTATTGTAGAACAATTATCAGTTACATATACTAATTGTTAACCTTTTATATAACTTTGCATGCCACATTTACTATTCTCTAATGCCAACTGGGTAAAAGATATTGTCATTTATCACAATAGTGACCAAATAAGATTTATTTAAAATATTTGCATAGTGGTTAAGAACAGTAACTCAGGAACCAGTGCAGGACAATTATAGCACTTATTCAATAGGGTTGTTGTGAGAATCAAATGATAATAATTGTAAAATACTTAGTAAACTCTATATAAGTGTTAGTTATTAATATTATTATACTGATTGCATATAATCTATAAATCAATTCATTTAAACCATGACCAATAACAGAATCAGCCTGGAGGTATTGTTATAAAACATTTGGGAGCCCTCAGATGAGTGAGCTCCAGGATCTTACCCTTTACTTCATCCATGTGTGACTGTAAGGCAGTTCACACTAGGCTTTCATAGATTAACAAATGACCTTAATGATAAAGAAAAGATAGTAAAATGGATTTGGTGTCAGAAATGAAAAAAAAGGATAATAATTATAAAATTATAAATAAACATTTTTTTAACTGTAAAGTTTTAGTAAATGCCAAGTACTATTACTATTATGATGTTCAACAATCTTAAATTCTTTGTAGAAAAAGGCAGGCTATAATTAAATAGTTCTACCATTTTGTTTTCTATAATTTTTTTTTTTGCTCCTTTTTTCTCCTTTCCTGTCTTCTATTAGATTATTTTTTTCTTTCTCTTTTCTTTTCTATCTATTGGTTTGGAAGTTATATATTTTATCTTTTGTTTTTAGTTGTTATCCTTACATTTTTAAATGAATATTTAACTTATCAATGTCTAAATTTAATCAATATTTCTCCCACTCCTCTGAACCAAGCATCTTAAAATGCTTGAATGCCAATAAACTCCTCTGCCATTCTCCATATTATTATTGTGCAATTTCATCTTGCTTTCCAATCTTCATAATCAATTATCATTTTAGTTTTATTTTTTTACAGTTAATGTTAGTTTTAACCATGTAAATACTGATTTCTTGCTTTATTGCTTCTTGCATCTAGGCTTTATTGCCTTCTTATTGACATACATCCTTTATTACTGTTTTCAGTGAAGTTCTGTGAATGGAAACTCTCTTTGACTTTGATTGAAAAATGTCTTTATTTTACTTTCAATGTCAAACGACAAGTTAACTAGCTATTAAATTCTAGTTCATTGGTTATTTTAACTGAGAATACTAAAATAATTATTCCACTGTTCTCAGTCATTTCTTCTTGCATCTTTGGTGGAAACTTTTTGTTGTTCTAGTTTTGCTTTGTTTTTGTTGTTTTCTTTTTACTTTTTTAAGTCTCTCTCTTTGAATTTAATCTATGTAGTTTCATTTTTGGTGTACCTAGTAATTAATCATTTTAATTTAATCTCCTCATCTTAGTGCCCTTCTTCAAATTAAAAACTCAAGTCTTCCATCAATTCCAAAACATTCTTAACTATTTCCTTTTCTTTGCCTTTCCACACTTAACCATAGCCTTTCATCTGGAACGCCTATTAGATGTATACTGTACGTTCTCATTTATTCTTTTCTCACTATAGTGATTAAAGAACATGAAAATCCATGCACTTAGTTTATAAGAGGTAGAAAAAGGCTATGGATTTTGAATTATATCTATGTTCTGCTGAAAACAAACTATAATATAATATTTATTTACTGGATTTATTGTAGCGTATAAGAATTAAGGATCCTTCCTACAACTCAACAACAAAAAGACAAACAACTCAATTAAATAAGCAAAGGACTTGACTAGACATTTCTCCAAAGAAGATAAATGAATGGCTACTAAGAACATGGAAAGATGCTTAAATCATTAGTCATTAGGGAAATGTGAATCAAAACTACAATGAGATACCACCTCATGCCCAGTATAATGTATATATATTTTTCTTATCTTTTTGTTGTTGTTCTGGATATTATTTTTTAATGGAATACAAAAAATGCTGATGAAGATGCAAAGAAATAGAAAACCTTAGTATGTTGTTGGTGGGAATGTAAACTGGTGTGGCTGTTGTAGAAAATAGTTTGACAGTCCCTCAAAAAGTTAAACTTTAGAACTACCATATGACCCAGCAATTGTACTTCTAGGTGTGTACCCAAACTAATTGAAAGCAGGGACTTGTACAGATATTTGTACACCAATATTCATAGCATTGTACATAGCTATGCCAAATACCAAAAGGTAGAAGCAGACCAAATGTTCATCAGCAGATGATCGCATAGTAAAATGTGGTATATACATACAATGGAATATTACTCTACCTTAAAAGGAAATGAAGTTCTGATGGATGCTACAATATAGATCATGCTGAGTGAAATAGGTCATATAAAAAAGGGACAGATATGGTGTGACTACACATATGAAATAGCTAGAATATTCAAATTCATAGAATCAGAAAGTGGAGTACAGGCTACCAGGGGTGGGGGTGGGGGGTGGTACATTAATGCCCAATGGATATAAGGTTTCTGTTGGAGGATACTGGAATATTCTAGTAATAGATGGTAGTGAAGGTAATGCAACATCGTGACAGTGACAGATCCCACTAAACAGTATGCCTGTGAGTGGTTGAGATGGGAGGGTTTATGTTGTACATATTTATTTCCAGTAATGAAGAAAAGAGAGAGTGACTAAAGAGACAATGGCAATTAAATGTAATACATAATCCTGGACTGGATTTAATAATGGAGGAGAAAAGGTCCAAAAGGAAATTATTTAGGCATATGAAAAAATTTGAATACAAACTATAAGATATATATCTATGTTAAATGTCTTGAACTTGATTAGTTGCATAAGCAAATATCCTTGTTCTTAGGAAATGTACATGCAAGTATTAAATATTCAAGGAGCATAATGTATATATAATAGGATTCTGCAGGGAAAAAGAACTGACAGGCTATATATATGTTAAATATGTTATATATATTATATATATATAATATATATATTGTGAGATTTATTATAGAAATTGTCTCATGATTGTGGGGATGGGTAAATCTAAATTCCATAGAGCAGACCTCAAGTTGGCAACATCAAAGAAGTAGAGATGGAAATTCTTCCTTCTGACTGCTAAATCATCAGTTCTCCCCTTAGGGCCTTCAACTATTGGGATGAGACTTCTCTTGTTGTGGAAGGCAATCTCTTTAGTTGATTTTAGATATAATTAGCCACAAATGTAATCAACTGACTAATGATATAAATCCAGGAAATATTCTCACAGTAACAATCAGGTTTTATCAAACAACTGGACACCATAACCTAGCCAATTTGACACATGAACTTAACCATCATAGCACATAACCTACTCTCAAATGCTTAGAAAAGAGCTAAATAGAGATAGGTACAGAGGTAGATAGTTGGTAGATAGACTGATAGAACAAATGAGCAAAATGATAAAAACTGGTGGATCAGTGGATCTGGGTGGGGGCTATGTTAAGGCTCTCTGCATGCGTTTTATATTATTTTTGCAGCTGTTCTGTAAGTTTGAAATTATTTCAAAGTAGTTAAAAAATAAAGGAACAGTTTTATTTTGAAATTATTTCAAAATAAAAAGTTAAAAAAGGAACAATTTATAAAACATTTATATAGAAATTATTTTTCTTATTTTCCTTTGACATATTTCTAAGACTAAGATCATTTTCAAGTAGGATAACTCGCTTTAAAGAGTTTTAAGAAATATATGTTATTGATACAGAAATTCTAGTACCATGCTTTAGGAAGTTCTGAATAACATGGATTAGTTTTCAGATGTTGGAGGTAAAGCTAAATAATTAAATCCTTATGGAATTTTTTTTCCTGAAGACTTCTTCATACCTATGAATCAAATTTAAAATGTTATTACTTACTTTTTTCTTAATTATCAAAAGAAAAAGAAACAAAAAACTCCACAAGCATATGTTGAGTACTGAGGGTACATAGGGAAGCATAAAAACTATTTTAGGAAATACTTTAGAAGGATTTTACTTCAAGGTTTCTGGTCAAATATATAGCTGGAAGTAATTGATCCTTTAGCTTTTTCTCCTCCCTTGGAAAGAATAACAAATCACTGTGCATTAAGATTGGGTTGGCTTAATGGCAAAACAACGTGGAAAATCAGTTACTTTTATGATTGTTTTGCAAGAAAATACTGTGGTTCCTACTGCCTGTCATATAAAATAAATCTTTGAGAGTTGATCTTTACGTAACTGTAATATCATTCTTGCCTTAATTCTTTTCACTGTTTATCCTTTTTTATATGTTTATTGACAAAACATAACAACATACAAACACTAACATTCTTAACATATGAACTTTCCATATGATCATTCCATTCTTGGTATATAATCAATAACTCACAATATCATCACATAGTTGTATATTCATCACCATGATCATTTCTTAGAACATTTGCATCACTCTGGAAAAAGAAATAAAAAGAAAAACTCATACATACCATACCTCTTACCCCTCCCTCTCATTGACCGCTAGTATTTCCATCTACCCAATATATTTCAATCTACTCAATTTATCTTAACATGTGTTCCCCCTATTATATATTTATTTTTAATTCATGTTTTACTCATCTCTGCATACGATAGATAAAATGAGCATCAGATACAAGTTTTTCACAATTACACTTTACTGTTTATCTTGCTTCTGCATTGATACTGCATGTCAATTTCAGTTTTATGCCCTCTCATTCACATGCCTTCTTACTCCCTCGTTATATCACTCTCTTCTAGATCATACTCAAAATTTCTTCAATCCTTCCATATCTAAGCATGCCCCATCTAAAATATTTTCATTCAAAATTTGTTCAGTTTTTACTGTGGGCTAGCCTTAAGCAAGGGAGCTAAAGCTTATTGACTACCTACCATTAACCAAGTAATATCATATATGGCTTCACATAATTAACATAATACATTCTTTTTAGAAGAGAAGGTTGGGGTTCACAGAGTTTGATACCTTGAAAACAGTCTCAAAACTAACGATTGGCAGCAGTGAGATTCAGTCTCAAAACTAAAGATTGGCAGCAGTGAGATTCAGTCTCAGAATTTAGATTCTCTCCAAACCCTATTTCCTCTCCATCTCATATAATGCTTCCTAATCCAAAGCGGTGGATGATTCAAAAATAATTCCTATTTACCTTTGGAAAAAAATTATATTTACATTTTAATGTAGCAGTATCAGAAATTATAGAAGCATATGCCAAACAAATAACAAGTATATAGTATGCATTTTTAATAAAGATGTTATCTCTTAGGTTGGTGCAAAGCCTACGACTTTCTTTTCTTCAGCTTTAATTGCACAGTTGTCATAGGTTTGGAATGCCCTTTAAATGATTTTCACTGCTAAATGTTTTCTGCTGTAATTAATATCTTATAATTTCCACTACATTTTGTTAGAGTATAAGCAGAGACCATGTTTTAATCTTTCAATCTTATTAATTCTCCACAACTTTTCTAGTAGCACAAAGTAGTCATTCAGTAAATATTTTTTGGTTAACGTAATTAATCAGAAAACCCAATTTTTCTCATGACTGCCTGATTTTTGAATGTGTGGTCATGGCATTCTGCATCAGAGAAGAAAGAATTCCATTCCATATTAATACAAAAAGAAAATGACTTTGAGTGTAAGAAAACCATCCCCCATAAATTGTATGTATATAGTACGTAATGTATCTACAATCAATATTCAATGAAGTATTTTTTCTTGAGCTGAATTTGTGTTGACTTCCATTTTAAAACCTCCCTTATCTTTACTGTTTATGTGGCGGTATCTTTATCATCTTCAGCTTCTTTCTCACTTTGTGGTGTTCATTAGCCTAAATTTTTTTGAACTTGAAGAAATAACTTTCACTTTAATATGTGCAATTTAAAACAGCAATTTTTAAAAATCTTTAGCAAAAATTAAAAACTGGTTGTAGCCAATTCCACATTGCCCTACTCAAAAGACAAAACAATTACCCTAAACCTATCGCTTCCTGCCACTAGATGGCGCCTACGTCTAAGTAACACAATCTCTATTCTTAAACTATTTGGGAAAAAACCTCATCTTCCTTTGAGGTAAATTCAGCTAGTGAATTTTCCTGATAGGTGAAATTTATCTTTTTGAGAATTAAATAATTGTAAATTCTTAAAGGATTGTTAATTCTAAACTATCTGGATTAAAATCTTTCTAAACTGGGTTGTTTTTTTTCCTTTTTAAAACAGAGCATACAGTCCAGGGTACAGGGGAAAACTGCTACTGCATGCTATGAGCTATGTTCAAAAAGAAACCATCAACACTACTACAGCAACAGCAGAGGTAAATCATGGGGTGAGGGACAAGAGTTAAGAGGAGGTTTAGATCTCCTATTTGGTGATGATGTGTTTATTTGTTTTCTGTCTCTTGGGAACAATGAAATTATCTAAAACTGAGAATGTTGATGGACTGTGGACTTTGGGCCTTCTACATGATGCCCGATGAATGCAGGTGGCTGAAGGATGCACTGATGTAGAAGTAGATTGGCGAATGATGGTGTATACTTATGAACGAAGGTTGTGCTGCTACAAAAAGGAACATTGTCGTGAGGCATGCAATGATGTGAATGACCCTATGGGACATCTGGTGAGACAAAATAAGCCAGAAACAAAAAAGCAACAATGGGATGGTCACCTTAGAAAATGCTGATAAGAAAACAGGGGTCTAAATTGTAAGCTTTTAGAGCAGACACATTAAATCCGGAGTGGTGATTATTATTTCTGGATTTTAAGGGACTGTTTTATATATATAACCTAATATTTAGAGATAAGAATGAAGCCAAAAGGTTGGGGTTAAAGTAATTCAGAACATAGAGGTAAGGAAGACAGTGTTTATATTTTTGAACCACACATACTCTTTAAGACCAATGGAGGAAAGGTTTAGTTGATCTGGAACTGAAATTTTCCGTAGTGCATAATCTAATTCAACCTATCTCTATAGCTCATTTGAATAACGGAAACACAGAGAGCACAGAATGAGAAAGAGGTCCTCTCATCCTGTATAGATTATTGTAATGCCTGGAAACATCCTAGAGTATATTAACCAGATAATCAAAAAGTATTGGCCAAGTCCCCTGAGGGAAGGGAGAAAGACTATGGAACTTTTAAACTTTTCCATCAGGGAATCTGCTGATACTGTGTCAAACTTTAGGGACACCCAAATCATTAGGCCATGCCCTCGATCATGAGGCTTACTCTTGTGAAGCTTATGTAGGAAGCAAAGAAGCTTAGACTACTTATAGGCATGCCTAAGAGTTACTTCTGGAGGACTTCTGTTGTTGCTCAGATGTGGCCTCACTCTCTCTAAGCCCAACTCTGCAAGTGAAATCATTGCCCTTCCCCCTACATGGGACATGACATCCAGGGGTGAAAGTCTTCCTGGCAACATGGGAGAGGACTCTCAGGGGTGAATCTAGACCTGGCACTGTGGGATCAACAATTTCATCCTGACCAAAGAGGGTAAAGAAGTGTAATTAATAAAGTATCAGGGGCAGAGAGAGTTCAAATAGAGTCGAGAGGCTACTCTAGAGGTTGCCAACCTATCATAACATGCCAACCCCCAACCAGGACCATTCCAGCCAATCCTAAAGAACACCTAGAGCAATTTATAAGATTCCGCAAGGGTTCCAGGCACTAGAGTAACTTGCCAGAAGCCTACAACCTCCAGATGGGTCCCTGGTCCAGATAAGTCTTGAAACCTAGCCCAGCCTCTCCAGAACATCAGATAGTTACATCTCCCTACCCCATTTTAGTGACATACCCTTCCAATATCAAAAATTTAGAATTGCCATAGCCCAAACAACCCCAATGAGAGGTATGGAAAGATCAAAGGTGATGGTGGAATTAAACATGGAAGATAGGATTTAACAAATGAATATGAATGCTGAATCATTAAATTGATATCTCTTTTAGTTTCCAGTATTTTAGAGCAACTAGAAGTAAAAACCTAAAATTGTGAAATTGTCACCCATGTCAAAGTCTGAAATATGTTCTACAACTAATTGTGGTGCTGTGCTTGGAAATTGATAGCTTTTTTTTGTATATATGTTATTATTCACAAAAAAGAAGGGAAAAAAAGTCGATTACAATGTTAAAAAATTATTTAAGCACGCTAGCCTCCTATTCTGGGGCAGCTAAAAGGAAAAATATGAGAGGATTGTATGGTAGCCCATGACAAACTCTGGGATCAATCATGTAACCACTTTTTGAAGAATGCTTTAAAACTATTGTTTTTTTTTTTATTTCTTTTCCTTCTATATATGTTATACTGTATAATAAAAAAAGGTTTAAAAAAAGGTGAATATTGAGAAGTGAAAGAGATTTTAATGCCTATGTATTACTCATTCATCCATTCATTCAAAAATACGTTGCTATGTATATAACAAATTCTCACCACAGCTAGAGTATTGACTTATGTCTCTTTGCCATTAGGATGGGTTAGTGCACAGTTAGGCCCTTCCTCCAAATCCCCTAAATACCACTATGAAACAGGAATTTTGCTTCCTCATTTCAGCCACAACAAGAGCGTTCCCTGCCGTGAAGAGGCAGGCTTGTGGTAGCCCAGCCATGCTTGCACACATCTGTTTGGTGCGGTGCAATATTGGGGAACTCTTTGTTTCAAAACAACAAAACTATATGCTTCCAAATTTCTGTCAACAAATAAATCTGACATATCAAAAAAAAGCAGAGCATTAAAGCCTGTTTCCTGATGATTGATAGTGATCCTCATAAAGATCAATTACAGTCCTACATAAGCATATCCAGATTATCATATGTTTGACGGTACATTAAATAGCCATAGATAGCTATGCTTTTTGTGGTCATTCTTCACAGTATTTGGTATAGTATAGTATTTTGGAGCTTGATTTCTAAATAAGCATTTATTTATCTTTCTCCAGCTGTTTACTCTTAAAAGTAACTGCTAGCAGCATACATCTTTCCTCAACTTTGTTTTGAAATATTGCTACCTCTAATGTACTATGATCAAATAAGCCAGATTAAGTTACTAGAATGGAGTCCAATATGTCTTGCTGATGACATGATAAATGTACATGATCATGTACTTTAATATGTTTTGTGACATCTATTCTGAGGACTAAGATGTTTTTGACAAGTGTTATGTTTTGATAATAACAAGGGTTATGTGTAATATATTGATTATGTCAGGAATTAATAATTGAGTTCCAGAGCATTCAAAATTTGAGTGCTAGTTACTATATTAGATTTTCTGTTTGGCTTCTTTACTCTTAGCATTAATAATCCTTTTAATCTCAATAAGGTGATTACTGGTCTGAGAAATTACTTCACGAGTAACTTCAGAGCAACTTTTTACACTTTGTAAAAGAATTTCCACATGAGCATTGAAAAATAATTTTGTTTTACAAAGGGATATACTGCAAAGTATGGATATTAACCAGCCACTCTTAAATTTTGATATGTGGAAGAATCACATAGAGATATTGGTAGTAGTGTATACAGGTTACAGGGTCCCACTTCAAGAGGTTGTGTTTCGTTTGGTAGGAGGTTGGTACCAGAACTCTGTGTTGTCAATAAAAATCCTATAAATTGATAGGTAGATAACCTAAGGACCACACACTGCAGAATTAGGTCTCAGAATTCTTTGCTGGCACTGAAGAACATATTCTCACTTGAATAGATGTAAAGTTGAGTGTTTCATTTTGGATTTAGAATTAAGGTGTACTATACAACTATAACCTACAGAAAAGAAAGAAGTTTTTCACATCAAAGTCTGTTCCAAAGCAGGACAATACCGAAAATTCTAATTAATACTCATGTTCTCAATGAATAATATTTGAGGACATATCTTCAGTCTGTCACATCTGAAGATGTTAAACTTAAACACTTCAGATTATTAATTATAAGTAAGACTTCCTATCAGCAGCTAAGAAAAAATTAATTAAAATTGAGGTAACTACCTCAGTTTTTTAAACACTGATCCTTATTTTATTTTTTAAATGCTGGCTCTTTCTAAAAAATCAACTTTTGCCCTCCTTACCTTGTAGTAACACTTCTCTATGCCTTTTAAGCGATCCTGTTTTGAGCAGTGTTAACACTTCAGGAAAATCTCCAGATACGTGTCATGTATCTTTTGGTCTACTTTAATAACAAAACAGAGTCTCCTTGTTATCCTCACTTGCTCAACCAACGTACATTCCTGCCCCTGTGTTTATACAGTACATTCATTAGCGGTTTTTACTTGTCTAGTTTTCTGGGCCATAAAACTAGAGTTTATTATCCTCCAGGTGATGAATCTTCTTATTTACAAATTAATTGCAGATCATGTGTGGGCAGCGTGATTGCTGATCCTGCCTAACGAATACATTTACTGTTTAATATTTTTTCTGTTGCTATTTTCTAATTTGAAGTGGGTAGACCAAAACCAATTAATTCTATTCCAGTTTTTCAGTACTTTGCTGCATGCGTCTTCTGTCACTACAGATGCTTATGACTCTTAATGTATGGCTTTAAATAACATCGATATTAGAGATGTGCTGATATTAAACTACCTGCTTCTTATAGCTGCATTTTTTTTTTCAGGGAAACCAGAGCTGCTAATTACTTTTTTTAAAAATTTTAGGTCACATATTCATAATCTGAATTAATTTACCCTCAACAAAATTGCCAATATTCATATTGCTTTATTCATAGTCATAGAACTAAATATCTTTAAGAACATTTAATGACATAGCTCAAAGACTTAGCTGAATAATAATACCAACCTGAATGTGATTGTTTTCAAAGAGAAGAGTTTTTAAAATATCTTTATATGAAATTAGAAGTAGATACGTGAGATATTTTAGATGTAGGTGTTAATACTTTTTTTTTTTACTCTTCATATGTAGTCAATCAAGATGTATGAATGAAGTAGGAGAGGAACCTTGGACTTGTGAAGCGTTTATTGAGGTCATCACAAGATTTCAAAATTGCTGGTGATTTTTACAGTTTGTGACTGAGATTTTAGCATTTAAGTAAGTGAGTGGGAAGGTGAGTCAAATGAATAGGTAAATATATATATAAATTTATCATGTGTCACATGACACAGTGATAGCCCTAATACCACAAGAATCTAGTGTATAATAGAGACATCTTTATTTTTCATTCATATTTTAAAATATGCAGACTGGTTCTATAGCATATTGGACTAACATGATACTTCAGCAACCCTAAATTTAACATAGTGGCAGACAACAAGGAACCAGAAAACTATGTGACATTACATAGCACTATTCACTTAGGATATAAGGAGTAGTGAGTGTGATATAAATGGATTTAAATATAGCTATTTTTGAATATGTATTATATATTCCAGCACTGTGCTAGGAATGATTATATAGATTATGTCATTTAATCTTCAAATGTGTACTCATTTTGCAGATAAGTCAACAGTAATCTATTTCTGGCTTATTGATTTTTTTTCCCCTCAGTTATATATGCTCCTTTACAGAAGTAAACATTACCCCTAGTAGAATTATTAACCCTTAGACTGTATAATTATTTAAAGAAAGTCCAGCATCGGATGGCGCTTGAACTGGATGAATATAAAATTCATCCGACCCTGGGATTCTGATTTTATGTAATACTGCATTGGTCTAGATAATAGAGAAGCTTTAAAAACCAAGGAGCTTGGACACAAAAGCATCAGGATAATGCATGTATGGGGCAGGAAACATGTCCAGATGCTCATAGATAGGCCCCATCCCTGGCAATCTGTCCATGAGAGTTTGGAGTTGATTATATATACAAAATTAAGTGTCTATCCTTAAATGTTCCATTTCATAGGAAAATAATCACCCAGTAACTAAAATATGAGAAAGACCTGGCTAGAAAGAACCCAACCTCACCCCCTAATTTTTTTTTTAAAACAGCCAGCCTATACTCTCACCTACAGAGTGAGCAGAGGTTAGAACATTTCTAATTCTATTTCTCTGTAGGACACCAAAAATAGAAGCAGCTTGCATTGAAATAGTACTGTGACTAAGCCTAGCCTCACTGTTGCATGTTTCTAATTGCATGCACTTCAAGGTTTGAGTTTTTTTAGAAAGCTATTAAAAAGTGGGAAAGTAGGCCCTACAGTATGACTTAGAGTTTACTTTTTAAAAATTCAACTACTTAAAATTCATTAAGGGAGTGTTATTTTTCACTTCTTTTTATTTTGTCCCATTTCATTTTTACAAACAGCCGCACGGATGGGTTATATGCTTATGTGCATGGACTTTAAAAAATATAACTTAACCTGGAAATTAAAAAAAAAAAAAAAGGCCACTTGAAAAAATAATGAAAAGGGACTAAAGAATATTTTTAAAACTTCGTCTTACTTCGATATTATCTTTTGGCTATGATCTTTGCATGATGTTTTATATTTGAATGAACTTCAATGGCAAAGAATTATTCCTAGGTGTCTGTTCGAATGACTGGGAAGCGTATTTGGTTTCCCTGGATAAATTCTCAGATATGTTTACATACTTTCTGTTGTATAAATGCTTTGGGGTGGGGGGCCAACTAGATTCTTGTAGCAGTCCCTAATTTCTTATTTAACTTAATTTTAATCCCAATTGTTAAAGATGTACAGTTGGGCCACTTTAATGTTCTTAGCCAGTTTCCACAAAATAAGTTTGCCAAAGTCCTTCTTATCCAAAAGGCCACATGGCCACACATCTGTATTTGCTACAGACAGATGCTAATAGAATGAGGTAGCTAAGAAAAGTGATGACATTAGAAAGTGGATGGGCCAATGCAAATTACGAGGCGTAATAAGAACATTTTCAGGCTCAAAGATGTTTTGAACTTTCTGCAAAAGTACAATTATAAATTTGAAATGAGGAATTTAAAAACATCTAAAACTAAAAGCTAAAGCTTAAAGCTATGAATTCCTCTAGCATAGAATTTTTCTCCCAAGAAGATAAAAATATGACACAAGATAGATTTTATATGACACAGAAGATAAAACTTGTGGAAATGTCACTTTTATGTACATTATTTATATATGTGAACATATTTCCATAGATATTAAATCTTTAAAGTAGTTTCATTCAGTTGTTCACAAAACATGCATGTAAGATAAGGCCAAACTCACCCTTCCAGGAAATCTATTCATTCCATCATTTAGTTTTCAATTGAATCTGAACACGTCTCAGGTGAAAATAAGATGATCCAGATCTGTCAGTACTGATGTACATGTAGCTGGTTCCTTTATTATAATTTGTGAAATGCTTGCAAGCTGTCTGGGTGAGAGATCTCACATAGAGAGAGATAAGCAAGTCGTAAGATGGCCAGGGTCAATCAGGTTTGCAGTCTCCTGAAGTGATCAAGTGTGGTATGTTTTGAACAAACAAGGCAAATTATTGGCCTATTCAAAGGCAGGGCGCTAGAGTACAGCACTTTAGTGCAAATTATTTGATACCTTAAAAGCTACTTGTTGTTATTTCTTTTCAGTCTAAAGTGACTGACAACGCTTCTGAATTCACTTGCTTCCTTTTGAGTGGCATTTCATTAAAGAATCCCAAGCAAAGACCTCTCTTATTCCTTTATTAAGAAATGTGGTCTCTATCAAAATCGTCTGTGTCCATGAGTTGTTAGTATTTATGACTTTATATTAACTACTTTTCAACTGTATTGAGAACATCACTTTTGCTTTTTCAATTAGTTACTAGATTCTGACTAGTTGTCAGAAATAAGTTTTCAGTGGCGAATGGCTGCTTCAATAGGTGTAAAATCAATTTGTAACTTTTATTTAAGAAAGGGATCTGCCAAACTACCTGTTGTTCCTTTAGTTACCGAATTTTTGGGTAGTGATGGAATATTTAGTTCCAAAGGGAAAATTTGTTTTTTTAAAAAACAAGACAATGTTCTTTACCACAAAGTCAAGCTTATCATGTGTTACTGCAAAGTCAAGCTTATCATGTGCTGCGTTGAAATTTTTCAGAAATAAGTTTCTTTCAACCTTCCATACTCATGGGCATATATCACTTTCAAAATATTTTTGTCTTTCCGTTGATAATCTGTCCTTTCTTTATGTCTTAATTTCTTCCCTGAAACTATATGGTCATCTCTTCACCCTACAGTAAATATTTCATATTCTAAGTTCACAGTGGAGAAGCTAATGATGGAGCTTATTTAGTGATAAGTTGGAGAAATGACCAAAACTGCAGAGAACACTAAAGGACCAACTATACAATTAGATGGTATGCTAAAATAAAGTTTGCAATTTGGGTGTTTTTTTTCCCCCTTACCTTTCTCTCAAGGACAACCTTTGCACTCCAAATTCAACAACTAAGGAAACACAAGCAAGACCACTAGGCAGGTATGTCGTTTAAAAGAGATACGTTGATGCCAATCCTCATATGAGGAAAAAGAACCATTGCTGATTTGCAAAATGCTAAAACAAGGCCTTATAAGGTGTTTAAGTTGTTGATTAAACACATCAAACACTGGGAAAATTTGCCAGGTGAAAGGTTTTGACATGAATGATCACTTGAGAAGTATAATGCTTGCAAGTAATCAGAAAATAACTTGAAATTACCCCAGACAGAATATTAATGGGCTGCATTTGAAAACAAAACTGTTGCATTGAAGTGTAGCCAACTAGACAAAAACAAATGGTTGAGGGGACCCCCATCAAGTGGATAAGTTATTTGGGGTCTACCTGAGGAGGGGGACCAGGATGAGAGAAGCCATTTCCGAGCAGTTCTGCTTTCTGCCTCTTTTGTCCTTGCCAGGGTGCCCATTTTTAAAGTATTCAAACAAAGAACCACAAACCGCCAGTCACACCATAATACCAGCTTGTGTTTACATTTTCAGCTCCCCGGATCGTGATCCTCTTCAGTGCACACAGAGCGAGTGCTCGCGCACCCGCGCCGGCCCACCGTCAGGAGGCCTGAAACTGTAAACACAAGCTGGTATTTTGGTGTGATCACGCTAATATGGCGGTTTGTGAGGTCGAGGGGTGGAAGGTGAATTATGGATTCAGAATTTCCTTGCTTTTGTCAGTTTAAGTCAGGCTGCTTGTGCAGTAGCTGCTTTACAAACTTGAATAACTCAGCTATTTGAAAGAAATGAAGGCCTACCTTAAATAATTAGAGGGGCCACCCTGGAGAATTGTCTGCCCAGGAAAATAGTGGAAGTGCCATCCTCAGAACCTTTAAAATTAGACCACAAAAGGCGAATAACAGTCTAATTCAAAATACAACCATATGGTGGTTGCGTCAAGAAGTGTTGGGTAAAGTAACACAACATCTTGATAGGTCTTCTCTATCTCAAGTGAAAATCACGTATATGGCTTGTTTTATTATTAAAAGTCACTTTAACCAAGAAAATTGAAAAGAAATATCTAATTGCCCAATGTATCCCAAAGTGAAATGGATCATGCTTCAGACCCAACTTAGAATATTTCCCTCGTCTTACTGTTGAACAATAATTTATCTTTGCCATTTAAGAACAGGTAGGTAATATAACTTTAACCAAAGTTGTGCTAGATGGGTTCATCAAGATTATTTGGATTTTGAAACACTGTAGAATTATCCTCAGAACAACAACAAAAAAGCTATCTGCAATGGTATCCCAACTCACTCTGTGCAGAATAAGAACCCAATTATTAGGAGCAGATTCATTGGAGTTTGAATTCTATAGAAACATAAGACAGCTCATAAATAGGCAAAATCAACTTCATAGTCCCACTTATGCCTCCATTCAGATACAGATAAATATTATAATTATTTTATACTGTTTATTTTTGAAATACAACCTTTAAAAACTCATCAAAGTTAGAGGGCAAATGGTGGTCTCAGTAAGTGGAAGCATGTAGCCCCACTCTTGGCTCTTTTGATTGAAGGTTCTGTGAGGACTGATCATGTTTCTACTACAGTAATTTGAAATTTCCTTTCCTGCTGACAACACCAATATTGCTTTCAATGTGTATTCTTTAGACCTGTGTGAAAATTAGCTATAAAGTAGAAGTCAGTTATCAAACTGTGTTCAGAAATGGAAAACAGAAGGAAAATTTTCTTCCTCATATATGAATTTAATTCCAGTTCATCAGAATTCAGTTTGAAATGCAATTCAGAATTCAGTTTGAATGCAATGCAGTAAAGAAAAAGCCAGAGTGTTTTTTTTTTTAATCTTAAGGCACACAGGCCAATAATGCATGATTATATGTATGTATTATATTGACCAGTCAATTAATTGATTAATATATTTCAGTTGTCTCTCAGATACCAACCATTTCCATGACAACAGAGATTCCAGAAGTAAAAAAAAGTTCAGGTGGTTCTTTGATTCCTTATAATCTTAAAGTTTCTACAAGCATGGAATTATCAGTTATCCATATGTAGAACTGTCTTGGCTTAGAATGCCATCTCTGATTGATGCAGTACAATTGACCACTTCTTTCCTTTCATGTTCATATGTAATAGTTTATATGTAATAATATGTGTAATAGATGCATATAAAAAGAATAAGCAAGCCTACAAATAAACTTCTATAATAACTAAATAATCCATATTAGTTTTTTTAAGTGAATTAATTTCAGGGTTATCTTGCCTCTTCTATTAGACCACCAACTATTTAAAACTTTGAACTACATTGAAATGAAAGCTGTTGTTCCCACAACATCATTTACTCTGCTGGTGCCCAATAAAGATGGCAGTGTGATAAAAAATGGAGGTGGTGGAAGGTGAGAAAATAATGTAAGGTGAGGCCAATGTCTTGAGCCACTGTTAAAATCTCAGTAGGATTTTTCACATCGTTCCACATCATTAACACTTTTTTCATTGCTTGAGCTTCAACAATGTCTCCATTTTCCATCGACCTTAGAACTATAACTCTTTGAGAAGGAAAAGGGAAGTAGATTTGAAGAATGAAGAAAATAATAATGTTTTTGTTTGAACAAAAACAAACAAAAAGCCACACTCTTTCCTGATGTATTTTTCTGCTTCAAGGTTTTTACCTGCCTTCTTTCCCCCATAGAGCTCTTAGAGAAAAATGTATAAAAACATTATTTTCTACTTGCTTAGCCTAAGAGGTTTCCATCCTAGTACAATAGGTAGGTATTTCTGAATGTGAATAGTCATAGCAGAAGAGGGTAACTAGGAATAGATTTTGTAACATCTTATTGACATAATGCCTTTTCATTTAAAAAACAAGCAGTAAGTTTTAGGAAATGATTATTTGCTCCAACATTCTTCTGCAGACCAGTTTAGACTCTGAGGTGGCTATGTGTGACAGATGATGCCTAAATTTTCTACCTAATAGTCTTATGTTAGATGTCAACTCAAAATGACTTTGAATGAAACAACCTGAAGTCCCAACTCAAGAAGTGCTCTGCTCAGATTGTTAGGCTTCGCAGTAAAAATAATGAATGACTTGGTTTGTATTTTCAGAATTTTGAAAAGTGGGGATCAAAACTTGTAGCTGAAATCCAAGTGAGAGTTTATATAGATGAGGTATGCTTAAGCATCTGTAACATTTAAAAAATTTACTTTCTTTTGAAGACAACTTATTATATGTCAGTATTTCTCATTCATTATTTAAAATGCCACTCGTGATAAAAATAAATTTTATAAGCAAAAATTTTATAACTAGGATTCATATTGTATACAAGTACATGTGAAAGAAGAGAATAAGAAGTGACAAGAAATAAATGCTATCTTTTGTAGTTCTTATATCTGAATTACAAAGGTATGGACAAGATTTAGTTCTGACAATAAATGATGTCTTGTGTGAAGTAGGCCAGTAACAAATAGGAAATAATATATCACAATGGAATATACATTAATAAATATTAATGCCTAGTGGGATTAAAACAACATAAGATGCACTCGAAAAAAATAATATTTTTCTTATTTAATATAAGACAATTAGATAAAATGCTAACATGGGATGTATCTATTCATTCAAAAGCATTAGAGAACTAGTCTATCTTTAATTTTTGGTAGGAAATGATGAGCTGCATCTATCAAGAAGTGTGATAAGAAAGATTGACATTCCAGGTTCTCTGGTGGTCTCAGTACTATGTGGATAAAATAATGGTGTCCACTAGGCTAAAGAAAAAATTGTGTATTTTGCCACAAAGTCAGGACATAATCAAAGAGAGGGATAAAATTGAATGAAATATTTTCTAGGCCTATCTTTATTTATTTATTTCTTTTTCAGTTTTTTAATGGTCTTTTTTCCTCCCTTTTTAGCCTTGTAGCTTTGTAATGGATGTGATGAGTGAAGAGAGGAATGGCAGAAAAGATAGAGAACAGAGAGTAATTATAAATATTTTTGCATTATTCTTTAACAACTGTTTTCCAGGAGAAAGTTTCTCTGTGTAAAAAAAATATTTTTTATCACAGGTTTATTTAATTATTTAATACATAAGGCCATGCCTTAACATATTTATTATTATATTTATATTATTTATATTGTATATTCTCAAGTATTTTCCATTGAAAACAATGATGCAATGAGCAGCCTTATATACATATATTTGTAACTCTATTTGAGTGTTTTGTAGGACACCTTCAAGGGACTGAAGCTACTGTGTCAAATGCATGTGCATTAAATTTTGATGAATACTGCCAAGTTGCCAACCATAATGAATGAAAATGGTGGCAAAAACACTTTGAAACTGTAGCTTTAAAAATCCTAAAGCTTTGTAGAAGTTCAAAGATCCAAAGGGCCAGTTTTGATATCATTGCATTACACTGTCAGTACATACAATTGGCAAATAAGTATTGAGTGCTTTCAGGCGTCAGATGCTGTTTAGTGGAGGGCCTGTCATTTACAAGGCAGAATAAACACTATCCCCACCCTTAAGATCATAGTTCTGACAGTGGAGTCCTATGGTGTAATTTTTCCTTTGTTTTACAACAAATGAAAGTGAATTAAATACAAAATAACATAATACTACATTGATTTTCGATACTGAAGTAGACATCCTACATTATTTCCAAACTGTGCATATGTATGTGCATATATTAGTGATTCCATGACCAAGAAAACAAGGCCTTCCCTTTTTGTCCCACTGTCTTCCAAATGGGTTGATCTCTCTTGTTTCGAGGCAAAGAAGACTTTAAGGAACAACCAAAATTAGCAGACACATGGGCACACTTTGGCAGACTGTTAATCATGCAAATACGAAGTAAGCAATGGCGGGAATAAGATGACAAACAAAACTACCGAACCTATTGAAAGGCTTTCAAGCTGTGAAGGCCACTTACTAAGTAAAGATTGAGTAAATCACTAGAAGTTTTAGGACAGATCTTTCCTTGGGCTAAAGTGAAATCAGAGGTAAAACTATCAATAATTTGTAAAGAATATTGCTTTAAATTTGGGGAAGAGTAATTGACTCATTTATAATCCATAGATCCATTACTGTCTTACACAAAGCTGACAATACTGGACCAATATTTGGGAATAAGCTAACTTTTCTGTTTTCCATATATAGATACACATTTCACAGAATCATAGGCAGATGTTTAAATAAAAACAAACCACGTCACTTCATTCTTGCTTTCTACCAAAACACATTTCTTATGACTGGATCTAAATTAATTGACAGGTTTGTGTTATATTTTTTGAAAACTGACAATTATTTTCATTTGAAAAGCCAATGCTTCATAAGACTGAAAGCTAAGGATAAATCAGCTTCCAATTGCCCTTTTACTGAGAATTTCTTGGGTTTTGGTTAACAGAACCCTTTTAAAGTGCATTGAAGATGCCCCTTTTAAAATTCCTTTTCTCAGAATTAACAAATAACATTTTAAAAAGAGCAGTTTAGTTTCAAAACTTGGGCCTTTGGAGAACAACTTAAAACATATAACTCTAAAGTTAAGCTACAAAGTAATACTTAAAAACATATTTTAAAACCAGAATTTTTACATTATAATTAAAATGGATGGGTATAATTTTCATAACAGCTTATTGATGTTTCTGAATAATAGCCCAAAATGATCCACAGAGGAAAGCTGACCACATGTATTTCTGATGTATTTTCTGCTATTTATGAAAAAGAAATGAGAGTAAATTAGGCAACAATGCTATTTTATTTAATGTTCAGATGGTATATAAATATGTCAGATATAGTAGTATGATGAAATTACATAATAAATATTTGAGATCATTTTG
The DNA here is from genome assembly GCF_023851605.1 of Tamandua tetradactyla. Taxonomy (NCBI): domain Eukaryota; kingdom Metazoa; phylum Chordata; class Mammalia; order Pilosa; family Myrmecophagidae; genus Tamandua; species Tamandua tetradactyla. The sequence goes on along the minus strand of NC_135329.1, from coordinate 132,067,920 downwards.
AGTTAATTTAATAACGAATAATACAGATTAAGTGTTAGGCAATTCATCCTAAGACAAATTCATAGGTTTACACTGTTAGAAGGGTTCATTTGATCTGTCATTGACATTTAAAAGACAAGTATAGCCAGATTCATAATTGTCTTTCTCATAAAACAGAATATTTCTATTTCCAGAAATAGAAACTTTCAAATCTGTCTTGGTAGTTATCTCTGGTGTTTCCTTAACACAACAAATAATCAAAGCCTCCTTAAAGTCAATAAAAATATCTGTTTTGTTAAAATATCTTTTTAAATTTAGTCATAAAGAACGACTGCTCAGCATATTTTCTCTGAAAATGAATCTTTACAGTTTAAACTTCTACCAGTTTTTCCACATTCTTTAAAAATTTGGTCCAAACAGAATAATTTTCAAACAAAAATATAATTAATGCATGATTCAGAGGAGAAATTGCCTTTGCCCATTTCATATCATTTAGGAAAGCATAAGAATTACATTTGTTTTTCTCACACATCATTGAATATTTATACCCCATTCATAAACTTCAAGTCTTTTTCTTCTGTGCTTTTTACCAAGAGACCCTTATATAATCCTATATTTGGAGGGTGTTTGAGTATACTTTGCATTTGCTTCTTTAGAACGTTATTTTTCTATAGGATCATGAATCTTAATTTGAATTTTATTTTTTTCAAGATAAAAACTGTCCCAATTAATTTAATATCATTTGCAAATTTGAGTATAGCTCTGATTTTTTTTGAAAAATAGAAAAAATTCTGGATTAATATGAGATCCCTCTTAATAAAACCCTCAAACAACTTACTCATCAGTCTGAAAGAAATATGACTGAGAACAATTTTCATCAGTTATTAATGAGATAAATATATATGATGGAGTCAAAAGTCCATTTGTTCTTCAGGAAAAAAAAAAGATAGAGAACAGGCAAAAAAAATCTTTAAGAAAGTAGTGATAGGTGTAGGGGCATACCTGTCATTTCACATATTAAAATATCTCACAAAATTACATTAATTTAAGTGGTATATTGTTAGGAAATGGATACACATTTATTAAATTCCTATGTGCCAGGTGTGGAATGTTTGACATTTATTAGCTATCTTACCGAATCTTCCCAATAATACCATTTTGGCATTGAGTAACTTGAGACTTAGAAACTATAACCAGCTTAGTGTTGTTGATGAGATTTTTTGGTTGACAATTCTCCATTCTCTTCCAGTCCTTGATATGACTTCCCTGTGGATGTAATGTACTTCTCATTCGCTTTGGGTTTGGCCCTGTGATTATCTCACACCAATGGGACGTGTATGTAAATGAGAGTGGGAGCTGATAATGAAAAAGTGTGGCAAGTTTCTGACAGCCATCTTGTGTGCCTGCCATCCATCACAAGAAGAATATGTTCTGGGTCACTGTTGCTCCTTCAACCTGAAAAGAGAGCTATGTCAAGCCATCATAAACTTGACCTGTAGTCTTGAGCAAAATCCATTTGTGTCCAATAGCACACTGTCAAAGTCACAGCTGACCCAGATGCCCATCAGAGAGAAATAAATGTTTGCTGTTGAAAGCCATGGAGATCAGGGAGAAATGTTTGTTATGCAGCAGCACCACTGCAGCTAAATCTGTCCCAAACCCTCACAATCCCACAGCTGGTACAGATCAATGGAACAGAAGATAAAATCTGTAACTAGATAAAAATATATCTAAGAATTTAGTGGGGAAAAGATGGATTGCTCAAAAATGTTGTGGGAACACTATTTGGGGGAGTTTATATTTTAAAAAAGAAACTCTCGATAGGTTAAAGATGTAAGTGTAAAAAGTAAAACCAAATGCCTGCCTTCCACGTGGGAGACCCAGGTTCGATTTCCAGACCATGCATCCCACCCCGCCCCCACCCAAAAAAGAAACCATAACTATAGTTAGAAGAAAACATAGAATTTTGATTTACTAATCTGGCTGTATGGAATGCCTTTCTAAGAATGGCAACAAAGATGTTAAACAGTGATAACTTGTAAATTTTATTACATACAAACTTTGTGTGGCAAAAATGCCATAAACAAGCTCAAAAAAGATTAAAGACATACTGAAAAATGCATACCAAAATGAAAGATTAACATTTTTTCTCTTTGAAGAGTCCGTGGAAGTCAATAACAATAAAATGCATGCACCAGAAGAAAAATAGGAATAGAAGGGAATAGTTAATTCACAAATGTAGAAATAAGGTAGACCTCATTTGTGATCATATTGTAGAAACTAAAAGAACAGTGAAATTCCATTTTCTGCCTATCAGATTGCAAAAGATTTTTAAAATATTATTAATACAATATTGGAAGGCTTGAGGGCAAACTCCCTATGATCCCACCAAATTGTACACTTAAAAATGATAAAATGGCAATGTTTATGTTATATGTGTTTTACTATAGTAAGTAAATAACTATACCTTTATGGAGGGTGGTTTAGCAATATGTATAAAAGTCTTAACATTCTGCAGACTCTTTGATCTAGTGTTTCCATTTCTTATGGAAATAACCTGTCAAATGTGAAAAGATGTACTAGAACATTCATTGTAAAAAACTGGGAACTACCAAAATGTTAATCAATAGGGAGTTGATTAAATAAATTAGGGAACATCTGTAAAATAAAATATACATTTTAATGGTAGCTATGAAAAATTATGAAGATCTGTATGAATGGACATTAAAAAGTGGCAGTGATCACACATTAAGAATAAAAAGGAGGCTATAAAACAGTATGTATAGTGTGGACTCATTTTTCTAAATATGTGAAATATATATGGTACAATTCTTGAAAAATAGGCAAAATACTATTAACTGTAGCTTTTCTGGGTAGGATTATGACTCATCTTTACATAAGAAGGTATTTTTTCTATAATATTTGAATGATTTTTACAGTGAGAATATTATATATTTTATATTAGAAATAATAGCAATAAAACACTATCCTTTTTGAGAAGAAAAAAGTATATATAAGCACCATCTTATACATTGTGGAAAAAAATTGTACAAGACTCAAAATAGGTCAAATCTATTGTTTCTTCTCTAGCAAAATTATCATATTATTCATGGAAATCCTATCTATGCTAATGATTATTTTTGTTCATTACTCCTTTGCATTTCTTTTCAGAAAATGGCATATATTATATTCTGTAGTAATTTGTATTATAGATTATCCCCTATAATAGTCATTTTCTTAAGCCATGTTTACATAATTTAAAAATTTTTATTAATAAAACCAATCAACATACAATATGAACATTTTTTAATCACATATTTGTATATTCATCATCATGATAATTTCTTAGAACATTTGCATCAATTCAGAAAAAGAAATAAAAAGAAAACTGAAAAAAAATTCACACATACCATACCCCTTACCCCTTCCTTTCATTGATTACTAGCATTTCAATCTACTAAATTTATTTTAACATTTGTTCCCTGTATTATTTATTTATTTTGAATCCATATGTTTAACTCATCTATCCACAAGGTAGATACAAGAAGCATCAGACGCAAGGTTTTCACAATCACACAGTCACACTGTGAAAGCTATTTCATTATACAATCATCTTCAATTCCCCAATCAAAAGACATAGATTGGCAGAATGGATTAAAAAACAGGATCCTTCTATATGCTGTCTACAGGAAACACATCTTAGACCCAAAGATAAACATAGGTTGAAAGTGAAAGGTTGGGAAAAGATATTTCACGCAAATAACAACCAGAAAAGAGCAGGAGTGGCTATACTAATATCCAACAAATTAGACTTCAAATGTAAAACAGTTAAAAGAGACAAAGAAGGACACTATATACTAATAAAAGGAACAATTAAACAAGAAGACATAACAATCATAAATATTTACGCACCGAACCAGAATGCCCCAAAATACGTGAGGAATACACTGCAAACACTGAAAAGGAAAATAGACTCATATACCATAATAGTTGGAAACTTCAATTCACCACTCTCATCAACGGACAGAACATCTAGACAGAGGATCAATAAAGAAACAGAGAATCTGAATATTACTATAAATGAACTAGACTTAACAGACATTTATAGGACATTACATCCCACAACAGCAGGATACACCTTTTTCTCAAGTGCTCATGGATCATTCTCAAAGATAGACCATATGCTGGGTCACAAAGCAAGTCTTAACAAATTTAAAAAGATTGAAATCATACACAACACTTTCTCAGATCATAAAGGAATGAAGTTGGAATTCAATAATAGGTGGAGTGCCAGAAAATTCACAAATACGTGGAGGCTCAACAACACACTCTTAAACAACGAGTGGGTCAAAGAAGAAATTGCAAGAGAAATTAGCAAATACCTCGAGGCAAATGAAAATGAAAACACAACATATCAAAACTTATGGGACGCAGCAAAGGCAGTGTTAAGAGGGAAATTTATTGCCCTAAATGCCTATATCAGAAAAGAAGAAAAGGCAAAAATGCAGGAATTAACTGTTCACTTGGAAGAACTGGAGAAAGAACAGCAAACTAATCCCAAAGCAAGCAAAAGGAAAGAAATAACAAAGATTAGAGCAGAAATAAATGAAATTGAAAACATGAAAACAATAGAGAAAATCAATAAGACCAGAAGTTGGTTCTATGAGAAAATCAATAAGATTGATGGGCCCTTAGCAAGATTGACAAAAAGAAGAGAGAGGATGCAAATAAATAAGATCAGAAATGGAAGAGGAGACCTAACTACTGACCTCACAGAAATAAAGGAGGTAATAACAGGATACTATGAACAACTTTACGCTAATAAATACAATCATCTTCAAGAAACATGGCTGCTGGAACACAGCTCTACATTTTCAGGCAGTTCCCTCCAGCCTCTCTGTTATGCCTTAACTAAAAAGGTGATATCTATTTAATGCGTAAGAATAACCTCCAAGATACATGTTTACATAATTAAAAAAATCATATCAAGGAAAATATTTACATTGACTAAACTTACAGTATTTCTACATAAACCAATAATGTAAGCCTGAACTTGAACTGACCAATTTGAACAGGCCAATTACTTCAGGATTACTTCTAAGATTGAAGTCACAAGCAATTTTAAAAATCAATAGTTTCTCCCAATATTAGAGAAAAAATAATTAGAAAATAATCTTCAGTGAGATAAATTTCCTTTATAAACAATAAAATTATGTAATATTTATAGATATTTATATATACATTTATATGGGTATACATAAAATCTAGTGCTAAACTATTAAACTACTGAACTTGAATAGGGCCCATATGAAGAAAAATACCAAACTTTATTGAGGAACATAAAAACTTTTGAAAACTATTCCCACATGGGAAAAATTACATTATAAGGATGTACCAATGTACTTATAAATTTGATGGAATTCTGTTTAAATTTTCAGATAATTTTTAAATTAGCTATGATATTAAAATTTTTTTAATTATGAAAAGCTACAAGCTTCTTGCGAAAACTTCATGCCATGCAAAAAGTACTAAATGAAAAATATTGTTCTTAGACTATTTCCTTCCTCCCCTGCTCAGTTCCCCAGTGGTAAATCATTGTAAATAACTTTTTTATGTTCTTTTGAATATTCTTTTACACACTTTTAAAATTGTAAGATTAATACTTGCTCATGGTAAAAATGCGAGCTGTATAAGAAGACTATAGTAAAACTCAAAGTTCCTCTTTCTCTCAACATTCATTCCTTCTCCCCAAAGATAACCATTGTTAACAAACTTTTCATCTATTCTTCCAGAAATTTCCTATGTATCTGCAAGCACTCAGTTACACACACGGGCATGTACAAACACTTCTATGCTTTCTCTGACTTTTTTTTAAATTATAAAAGGGATAATATTATACATACTGTTCTACGACTTGCTTTTTTTCACTTAATATATCTTGGGCATTTTTCCATAGCAAAACATATGTTCACAAATAAATGTTCTAAACTTGATAAAAGTAATTCTGAAGTATAAACAGGCAAGAATGACAAAACTTCGAAATAAACTACTTACATTATCAGATGTAAACGTGTATAATTAAAATATTAGAATAAGGATGGAAGAATGGAGAAATCAGTGGAGGAGACATTAATCTCATGAATGAACCCTAGAACATTAAAGTTTTCAACTTGATTCAAAAGGCCTTTTAAATTAGTAAGAAAGACAAATACTACTCAATAAGTGATGCAGGGATAATTGCTTAACAGTTGGGAAAAAAAGAGCAAATCCTCACCTCATACGAAAAACCAAAATACATTATAGAAGGAAAAAAGCCTTAAATCTAAAAAAGTAAAACAAAACACACTAATGAAATATGAAGGTGAAAATAAAAATGAAATTTGTTTTCTCTTGAAGGAAGATTTTCTAAATGTACAAACAAAGCTCTTTCAGAAACAAGGAGGACCAGTATGACCGTTTGGATCCTGGTGACATTAGGAAAGTAGAGAAAAGCACGAATGAGGCCATGGAGTGGATGAATAACAAGCTGAATCTGCAAAACAAGCAGAGTCTGACCATGGAGCCAGTTGTCAAGGCAAAAGAGATTGAAGCTAAAATTAAGGAGCTGATGAATATCTGTAGCCCTATAATTTCAAAGCCCAAGCCCAAAGTGGAACCTCCAAAAGAAGAACAAAAAACTGCAGAGCAGAATGGACCAGTGGATGGAGAAGGAGACAGTCCAGGGCCTCATGCTACTGAGCAGGGTACAGACACAGCTGTGCCTTCGGATTCGGACAAGAAACTTCCTGAAATGGACATTGATTGATTCAAACACTTGTTTATACTAAAATAGACTATTATAAAGAAAAAAAAAAATTCTAAATGTACAAACAAAATTTCACAAACATTTTAATGAAAATGCTTAAGAGATTGACAATTTAGAAATGAAGAAGTCAATACAAAATATGACAAAGATTAGCTTAGAACAGTAACTGTAAAATGTATGGCACAGTACAGTGTTATTATTTTTAATTATAAGGAAATCTCACAAATTAAAAATTAAAAAATGATGTTTGATAGGAATAAGTGAGCCAAAAAGTAACAATACAAATAGCAAATAAACATATGAAATACATCAATTTTCAAGTAACTAAAGTAACACAACCTAAAGAACAAAATTTTTTTTCCCAAACATCAAATTAGAGAAGATGAAAATATAATTACACTTAGTCTTGGCGAAGATATGGGTAAACTGACATTTTCATACACTTCCATCTTAGAAGATACTTTGTCTTTATGTATCAAACCTGTGAAAACAAAATCCCTGAAATTCTCCTTTTGGACACTTACCTGGAAGAAACAATTATAGATATATTCAAATATTTAACTACAGAGATTCATCTTATCATTTTTTATGAAATGGAGAAACTAGAAACCACCTAGATATATAATGTTAGAGAACATGTTACATAAATTATGGTGCATTTATGCTATGTAATACTATACAGCCATTCAAAATAATTCTGATGGAAAATATTTAATGACATAGGAAAAGTGAGTAATATATTTTAAGTGAAAAATGTAGCTCACAAATGAGTAATGTCATATATCCTAATAATTTTCAGTGTATATCATTGCACTAAAAATTTGCTGTTGGAGATACTCCAAAATGTTAACAGTGATGATCTCTATGTAGTTGGGTTATAGATGAATTTTATTTTATTATCTTGGTTATTACTATAATTTCTACAATAAACATGTATTACTTTTGTAATCAGAGATAATTTTCTAAATAGCAAATAGTTTAAAAATGTTAAAGATGCAGGCCTTGAAATATTTTGTTGGACAAAGACACAGAGCTAAAATATAGGAGATTTTCATTTTTTTAAGATGAAGCAACTATTATTATTTAAAGAATTCAGTTAGTATTCTATCTCTTTAAGTAGGGATTAAATGGATCCTCCAAATTACACTATGTAATACAGGTTCATTTTTAAATTAATGAAAAGACAGATAAGTGTAATTTTATTATTTAATACTCAGCAGTAGATACTATTTTTAAATGAAAAATTTCTAAATATTTTCCATTTATTATCCCTATGCAACAAGTCATATAAAATATATTCTAGGAAAAGTCTTCATTTGTTCTTTCTAGAAAATGGTGACTTTAGACTTGGTGACAAACACATAAACATATGTTATATGCAATAACATTTTATTGAAAATAAAATAAATGAAAACTTTATGAAATATTTAAAATATTAAGTTCAAAGCAGCTAGTTAAAACTACTCACTTTTGCTCAGATACATTTATTTCTTTTTCTATTTATATTACCAAAATAAACGTTGCACAATCCTCAGATGGTTAACTAATACAAAATGTTAAAAGACACTCCCAGCACCAAATAGCAAATATTGTTCATGATCTTTTTTGGGGATCGGATTTTAGGTACGACTAATTTGGCTGACAGCACGATGAGTGACAAACTGAACAACATGTAACTAGGAGGAGGTAAATTCCAATCTCAGCTCGAATGAGAGGTGCAACTAATTTCCCATAACCTAGATGCCTCTTTTATCACACACTTTCTCCACCTAAAGCCAGGTGCTGTTCCCAAAGGGGAATACATTGTCCTCCAGTGGTCTTCATTGTTGAAATGGAAATAGTTTCAGGTACCATGATTGTAGCGATTATATGAAATTTGGTGTATTTATCTAGTCTCATTTCTGGCTCTACTTCTTAATCTGAAACTTATATTGACAACCAGCATAAGGACAAAAATTTCAAGGTAAAATTCTAATATATTGTTAGTTATTCCAATTAAATAGAAAAACTAGCTAGAAGGAATGTTTAAAGGCATTCTGACCTCAAAAGATGATCATTTATTTGACTATCATAATTGGAGTTTGTTAGTAACCTATAGCTTCTCACTTCCCAGATAAGTAAGAAGAGATTTCAGTTCTGTGTTTCCCTTGTTGGCCAATTTTTTAGCTAAAAGACATTTAAAATTGTACAGCAGGCAGAACCCCAGGGGACTGAACAGTGTTCCAACATCCTTAAAGGCTTCCCATCACTTGAAAAACCAAATTCTTCTTCCTGTTTCTTAAACCAACCAAAGTAGGCAAAAGCAATTTTAAAAAGTCTTTGTGTCTAGCATTGGAACTTTCTCATATTTCACACCATTATATAAATGTCACTCTAACCTATATGTATCACAAATGCTACGCTAAATTAGGGCCAAATTTGCAACCTAGTTTAACTGGGTTTCCTTTTTTTGCAAATGCATTTTTTGTATCTGCATTTAGCAATGCATACAAAACTGTCCATGTAGCTAACTGCTTCAAATTGCTAAATTTGAGGATGGATGTGTAGATCGCCTGAGTCTTAAAAAGCATGTGCCAAAGCAATGCTGTTGCCAGTCTTACAAAGCCTCCCTAATCAAATGGATCTTGACTGCACTGCTAAATTCTTAAACTGTTCTATTGACCATTTTGGATTTAGTGAAAGAAAAATAGTATTTTAAGAAGAGAAAGAGTTGGTTTACTAACCTCCTCCATGCCTCTATCTTTCAAAGACCTGTGAAGAGCTCCTGGACTTTGGAGTGTCGCAGCTCTAGGGGCTTGCCGCTTACCAGCCTATGTGACTTAAATTTAGCCTCCTTTTCCTCATTAAAGATGATAATGCTGTTCTCATAAAGTGATCATTAGATTAAGAAAATGTCCGTGAGACATCTAGCACAGAGCAGTGGCTTAACCCAGAAATTAGTATTCTATCACCATTGTTTCTTAGACTCTTAATCCAATGGTTATGTAAATTTCCTAGTGAACTGATTTTCTAAAGATAATCCCACTTTACCATCTGAAAGAATGGCTCCTCATTTAGTTTACTATATAAAAAATGTCCTAAATCCTCCAGAAGAACTCTTCAAAACAAATGCACTGTGCTAAGATAAAATATTTTAACATCCTATTGGACAACTCTAACACCTTTAAATATGACTTGAGCTTTTCTTCTTTTCACTACCACAAAAGATGATGGCCAAAATATATATTCACCTGGATTCAAAATGCACTTCAGAATGAAAAGAAAGAAACATTTATGAAACGAAAAGACTATAATCATTAAGAAGGTGGTTTAGTAATTAGACGGACTTGTGTGTATTGTACTGACTTGTATGGTTTCTGGGCTTGAGAGTGTAGGGTTCCATAACCACACCTGTTCTGGTTGTTTAACTCAGCTTGGACAATGTGTATTTCAGGAAGAAATACTGTTTCCTTTAGGAAACTAATGCACTATACTTTGAGATGAAGAAAAGCCTACCAGCCCATTTTAATGAGACACTTAGTTTCTTCTTTTCACTAGCTGTGGTAGTGGTTTTTTAGTGAGCTATGGCCCACATATTCGTCATCCTCTGTGTATACCTGTAGCGTTGTAGAACAGAGTTTCTACTTGGATAAGGTAACTGAGCGCTGTCTTCACTGACCATCAACATTTCACCAACCATCTCACTATGATGCTTTGTGTCATGACGTAGAACTCTTTGATTGCTCAAAATTCTCACAACAGAGTCAAATTATTTATGGTTCAAAACCGTAAGATATATTGGTGAATTGAGAATGCAACAATGATTTGATAACTATAACAAGAGTTATACTTATCAAACTCTTAGAAATTTTTGAGTTAAAGAACAATTTAAAGATGAAGCAAAGTAGTACAATATATATATATTCCATCAAAGCCTATGTAAAAACCTTACCTGTGTCGGTAAATGCATAAGAAAATAAACTTTGAACTACAATAGGAATAGCTGATCTAAATTAATCTCAAATTTTAACAATTAACCATATGAGCTTCTGAATTTAAAGAGTGTGTCCTATTTGTAACAGCACCAAAATTATCTAAAATCAGAACATTTTCTTTCTGGGTAAGATATAATCATATTATTATAATTCTCTACCTTGACAGATGACAATTTTAGAACACTCTAAGTCCAATTTCTAGTATATGCACTAAAATAAAATGTAACAGATAGACAACTCACCATAGTATAGTAACACATTCAAATTTAGTAATTTATTTTCCAGGTGGAAACCAGGCTTCTTGGAAGACTTCAAACTATGCCAAATGGTCCAATTTACCATAGAGGTAGACATTAAACGACTAAATTTACTTTTGTGTAATTTTTGTTAACTATATTTCACATGCAAATGTCTATACAAACTATGTAAATGAGATTATAGAGAAGGAGAAAATGTTGGCATTTTCCCATGTATCTGTTTTATTCAAAGGTAACTTCCAATTGACTTGATATCATTTAAAACTACTTTTTGCATAATCATAAGAAAAAAGAAAAGTCTAACAATGCATTCAAATTGGATTGCAAGTCAAAACAAACAATAGTTCAGTTATGAATAAAATTTAGGCTTGACATTTTTTTCTCCCAAACCTGTATACTCTTTAGGCCATAAGGTACTTCTATTGGAATTGGACCAAAAATTTCTGTTAATCATAAATATTTAGAAAAGTATTCTCTCTTGGTCCAGATTTTTTCATTTAGAGAGAGAATTTTCCCTTCTTATCGAGGAGCTCAAAATTTTCTGTGTCCCAAATGCAATTGGATTACTTGACAGGGATCAAAAGTCTTTTATTTTCAAGAAATAAAACCAAATATATTTGAATTGTACATGGTTTTGGGGAAAACTGGTGAATTTCCTATAATTTTAAAAAATATTCACCCTTTAAGCCTATCTAGGCAATGAAATTGTACAGTATCCTTTCAACTGGAATGTTCATAATCCAAAACTTGTCTTAGATTATATATGTACCTAGCGTATAAGAAAAAGGATGTTTTTAAACTAAAGACACAGTTGATTGCAATAAAACACTAAAAGTATAGGTGGTAGATAGAGAAAAAGGCAGAACTAATGATTGCAACTCTGTTTGTGGTACATGTTACACAGCTAAAACTGGGTACAATCTCACCCCAAAGCCTACAGATAAATAAAGCAAAATAAAACCTCCTTCATCCTCACACGTTGAAGGGAATTAGGATCCTGACCCAAATGTCAAACTCTTGGAACTTGGAAATATCTGAAAAAATCCCAACACCAAGGTTTCTGAAGCCTGGCACATCTCAGAAACAGGGAGATCTTCATACATGGAAATATGACTATTAAGAATTCACAGATTATCTGGAGCATTTGCTAATCACCCCACCCCGCTGCTAGAGGGAGAGAGGAAAATGGAGCAGGAGAGGGAAAATCAAAGCATTGGGGAAAGACTGCTGTGAAAATGCCAGGCCCTTCTTGGGGTTTAGGTTGTCAACTTAATCCCAGCTACAACTATTCTATGACTGTATCAGGGAAAACAGTGTACTTGGTGTGTGTGAATTGGGGTGGGGGTGGGGGGTGAGGGGATTGGAGGCCAAGATGTTAAGAAATTTATCAAATTCATATGATTTAAAAAAAAAACATTTCAGAGTGTAGTGTTTATACATGCTGGGCAACATAAACCATAAACCTTGCTGGATTTCTGCAAACTGCTGAATGAAGCTTACCAACGACATTCCTGTCAATAAGAGAAGAGACAGACAGAAAGCAAGATAGACAGGCAGCATTTCCTAAGGCAAGCTGTAGTGGAAGGAGAGGTGACATCCAGAACAAAATGTCTTTTTCACTAGGATGCTAGTGCTCTCGCTTTGTGATCTCTGTATATAGAAAGAATGATCAATAGAAAGGACTTAATTTCCCCCTTTTCTGGTATTAAAATATAAGGGCTTTTTGTTGTTGTTGTTGTTTTAAACTTCTTTCTGTAGAGCTCATTGTTGTGTTCCACGAAACAGACAAAACTCAGCAAGACAACAAAGACTTGATCTTCTGGAAAGTAGTTAATAAAGAACAAATCCTCTCCAGAGGATAATTAATCCTTAGTCATTCATCCTAAAAGTCCCAGTTACAGTTGAGGTTAATGTTCAGGTAGCTTCTTTCTATTTTCTTAAAAAAATTTTTTTAACATTTTTTTTTTTTTTTTTGCAGAATGTTATACTATTAATTGCCAATTTGCATATGTGTGCAGCTGCTGTTTTGGCTCTGAACTCAATCCGATAAGCTTGCTGGAGGTATCGCAGAGCACTTGGCAGCTTTCCTATTTGAAAAGAAAGCCTCTCCCCACTACAGAACAGCTGATCGTCTATCAGCGATAGACCCTGATGGCGTGAATTACAATTACACTACTTTTCACACTAAATCTGGGTGATAGCTACTTGGAAAGAAGTTTCATCATTTTTTACCACAAACTGGAAAAAGAATTACATGGTCATGCTGTGCTTTTAAAGGCAGTTTGGTTCACTTTTGTCTATTTAACACCTAATTCCAAGAAGTCCATAGGCATCCAGAGATCTGAATGGCGCGTAATGAATTCACTGTTTAGATGGAAGATTTTAAAAATCTACCTCAAATTACATTTATTAACAAGGCGACCAGGAAGTGTTAAAGTTGTTAGACGCTTCATTTATTAAATAATTTGTGGGTATTTTCAGTTGTCATATCTAGAGTCATGGGGTTTGCTTATTTTTTTTTAATTAGCAATCCAAAACAATGCTACTGCAATTTAACAATTCATCACATAATCTTGGGCTCTTCAGTTCAGCTGTTAATGTTAGATAATTCAGATTGTTATTTTGATCTGTTTATAAATGATTTAGGTTGCATTGTACTGTGAGGAGAACTGCAGCAGCCAAGGAAGTAGAGCTTTGTCATCTTTCTTGCACTGCTCAGGATAGCTGAGGAGCCTTCCAAAAATGCATTTTGGAAATTAAGCTCAGGGTCTAGCAGGAGAAAACACGTGTTGGGGGCTAATAACTTGATTTATTGCAAGTACTCAGCTAACTTCACTATTAATTTACATTTCCTGACTGCTAGGAAAATTGAGGAAGGACGTCCTTGCCAAAATGCATTTTATTAGAACCCCACCTCTCTGATATCCTGGGATGTTAATACTTCCTTTCCTCTTGAAAGAACCGAACAAACCTTAGCAAATGTAAGAGGCCTCTAAACATCCTCGTCTTTCCTCTCGCTCTCCTCTCAGATTGTCTCCCCTCCCATCTTGACATTTAAATCTTTGTTAAAACAAAAAAAACCCCCCACGAACAAGAGTTAAATCCACCTCAAGAAGCAGAAATGGAACACACTAATCCTGACGTAGTTAACCTAAGAGAAAAATAGATTTTGTTTTCCTTTTTTTAGTTGCTAGTTTTATTAGATTTCTCACTCTCACAGATTATCCAAAGACTACCCATTGATTGATCGCCCGTAGAGCTGCATTTGGTGTAAAGAAAAAACTCACAGCTTTATTGGCTCCCAGGAGACAAAACAAACAGAACAAGATATTCATATTAATGCAAACAATGCAACAAATGAGGGGAAGAATTGCCTGGCTGAAGGGAGGCGCCGAGCGGCCGCAGCCGGGTTCGGGAAGGGCCGGGCCACCTCCGGCCCGGAGCTGAGGATTCCCCGCCGCCCCAGACCCCGGGCGCCGGGAGCAGCAGCCGTCCCCCACCCCCCCCACCCCCCGCACCCTGCCCGCTCGCGGGGCGAAGGGTCCCCAAGGCTCAGGCGGGCTGTTCCCGGCCTGGCCCTCCCCGCAGGGCAGGCGCCACAGCCCGAAGGAAGTCTCCACTCCAGGTCAGCCTGTAGGACCTCGGCCCCTCAGCCCTTCTCAAAACAGTCCTGGAAGGCCCTAAAAGCCGTCGTGCTTTCTCCTTTCCCTTCCCATACGCCCCCAGAGGCTCCATTCTTGGGTGTTCAGTCTCCCTCTACAGCTGGGTCAGAGGGTGAGCGTGAAGAATTCCCAGGAGTGTCTCCGGACCCACCTGGAGAAAGAGGCAAGAAAGGATGCCAGGGAATTGTGGAAGGAATGAATGTAATAAGCATTCCCTCTCTTTTAAAAGCTCACTTCGAGAAGAAGACTGTATAAACACATATTTAAGCACAACAGAAAACACTGTATAATCAAGAGTGAAAGGAGTGCAGCGTACAGCAAATGCGGATATTTAAGAAGCACTGAGACTTTCTCCGTGGATGAGAAAGGAAAACCACCACCACCAGCACAAACTCGGGCCAGACAGTCATTGCAGAACAGTGAGCTCTGTAGAGACTGCAGGGGCAAGTGCAACCACTCCGTGCCTAGCGAACAAAAAATAACTAGAAACGGTCAAAGGAGACCCTCAGAAGCTGAGAAGCAAAATGTCATCATATGCCTTCTTCCTGCAAACTTGCGGGGAGGAGCACAAGAAGCACTCGGATGCTTCAGTCAACTTTTCAGTGTTC
The DNA here is from genome assembly GCF_023851605.1 of Tamandua tetradactyla. NCBI lineage: Eukaryota > Metazoa > Chordata > Mammalia > Pilosa > Myrmecophagidae > Tamandua > Tamandua tetradactyla. Next base: position 132,052,635 of record NC_135329.1, on the reverse strand, counting down.
TAAGAAGTGCCCAAAGAGGTGGAAGACCTTTGCCTGCTAAAGAGAAAGAAAAATTTGAAGACTTGGCCAAGGTGGATTAAGTCCCTTTATGAGAAAGAAATGAAAATCTATATCCCTCCTAAGAGAAGTTCAAGGATCCCAGTGGACCCAAGAGAGGCCTACTTCTGCCTTTTCCCTTCTTTGTTGTGAGTATCGCCCCCAAATCAAGGCCAATGTCCTTTGACTGGTGATGTTGCAAAGAAACTGAGAGATGTGAAATAATACTGCAGCACATGACAGGAAGCCTTATGGAAAGAAGGCTGGCAAGCTGAAGGAGAAACACAGAAAGGATATTGCTGCATACCGTGCTAAAGGAAAACCTGATGCGGCAAAAAGGGGAGTTGGAAAGGCTGAAACAAGAAAGAAAAAGAAGGATGAGGAGGAAGACCAAGGAAGTGAGGAAGATGAGGAGAAGGACGAGGAAGAAGACAAAGATGAAGAAGATGATGATGATAATGAATAAATTGGTTCTAGCTAGTGTTTTTGTTTTTCCTGGTCTATAAAGCACTTAACACTTCTGTACACAACTCACTCCTTAAGAAAAAAACTTGAAATGTAAGGCTGTGTAAGATTTTTAAACTGTCCAAGGTCTTTTCGTCCCACAGTTAACACACTACCGAATGTATCTAAGATGGTCCTGTCCTAGTGATCTTTTCAATAGACACTAACTTTGCCTGGTACAGAATGGGGGTTGTAAATTGGCATGGAAATTTAAAGTAGGTTCTTTTTGGTGCACAGCACAAATTTGCTATATATGAGGACAGTAGTTTTTTCATCTTCTGTTGTCTCTGATGCAGCTTATAGGAAAACTGAATACCACTCTGTAATTGCAAAAAAAAAAAAAAAAAAAGGCAGCTGTTTTATTGACATTCCTGAATGCTTCTAAGTAAATACAACTTCTTTATTAAAAAGAAAAAAAGTCCACTGGCCAGCGAATAAGATATTAGCTCTCCATAACTCCCTACCCCCAAGCCCTGGAGAAAACTTGTTTAAAATTTGTTAGTAAGACTTGATTTCATATCTTTATAGTCAATGTTATATTAAAAATAGGGTTGTCAAATATGCATGGGACATATACTAAAAAATTATTCATCGTTTTTCTGAAATTCAAATCTCATTGGGTGTCCTGTATTTTCATTTGCTAAATCTGTCAATCCTAATTAAAAATACTTTATTGAAGAAACCATGCAAGAAGAAAGGCTCATGCTAAAATGTGTATTAAATCAGGACACTGAAAACATTTTTAATGAAACCTTGCCTTAGAAAGAAAAACAGTTACCCCTACAGTATACTTTTCCAAGCACATTGTAGAGTGGAAGAGGAAGAAATGACTGAAACAATTTGGAAATGTCCTCATATATTTTAAGAAGAAGTGGCAATGTCATTATTGATTGTTCACTAGGAAATGGAGCAACCTCCTTCCCTCAGGTTGGCTCTCTAGGTCTCATTCCAAGAAGCCCTCCCTTCCAGGCCAGTAGGGGGCACCATGGCATGGCTGGAAACAAAGTGCCAATTATAATGGTTCTCTCATGTCAGGATAATAAACTTTAAAAACTCATGCACGATGGAGTCACACTACTCGGTTTTTAGTTTATTTTCAAAGAAAACAAAGTTGGGACTTGAAAGTTAAAGGTGGGAAGGGTAGAGCAACATCTGCTTTGAAATTTGTCAGATGCTCTTATAAGTCTTAGTCTAACAATGGTAAAATCCGAGGAAAAACTAAACAAAACAGTGGGTCTTTGCATATTGGAGAATGAGTGTGTGTGTATGATTCGGTGAGAATCACAAAGCTGTGCTATGGAGGAAGCCTGCTGCTTGCATTTCTTCCCCAGGCATGATTAGAGAAAGTTTTTACAAGTGAGCTTTATCACCCTTACTGATACTTTGGATTCCCAGTGAGCTAGCCTTGCTTTTAAGCCAGCTGCACGAAGCTGTATGAATACACCCACACAGGATGCCCCGTTATCACTGGCAGTTAGTGCTATTTAACAACTGCAAAGGGAGAAATTATTTGTCTAATAAGAACTGTTTTCAGAGTTGATTGACCGAGAATCAGGGAAGATAATATATGGCTGAGACTTTCTCCTGAGTCATAGGGCCATTTCCAGAATATTTGAAAGCCTGAGTCTTGAACCAAATGAAATATTTGTTCGTTTTAGAGAATGTTTTAGTTCTGGTTTAATAGTTTTAGAAAATACATGGGCTCATTTCCAGTTGAGACTGGTTTGTTTGATTCTTTCTTTCTCTCTCCATCCTTTCCTCCTTCCCTTCTTTATCTTTCTTTCTTTCGTTCTCTCTCTCTTGCAAACATTCAATTTTGGTTTAGAATTTGGACTATTAAAAAGTTAGCATTGTGGTTTGGGGGTCATGGTATTGGTTTAACTCCATGCTTTAGAAGTATAAATCCTTTTTACCTTCTTTTCTAACTTAGCTTATGCCTAAAATTACAAAAATATATCCCAATACTTGTTGTTCCCTCTTTGGAGCAGGCATGAAAAATGCTCAACACTTGATGTGTTAAGGCGCTTCTTCCTCCAAGCAGAAATGTTCTGGGGGCCCCCCATTAGGGTGGCGGCAAATCAATAGTCCCTAAATTATAAACCCCACCTCACTGTCAGGTAATGTCAGGTTCCCCACTGTCATTGTGGTTTAGTCCAATAGTTAGCAACTTTTTGTGAAAAAACTTTTGACACAATGATTCATTCCCTAAGAAGGCAAGTGTGAAGCCAATGGAAAAGTATATATATTTTTTTGAGGTGAGTGATTATTGTAGAAAAATAGTGGATTGCAAGATAGGAAAGCTGGAAGTGAGTTCTAGCTATTTGAATGAGTTTGAGGGACTCAGTTTTTTTAGATTCTGCTTTTTGTTGCACAAAAAGGAAGCTGGTTTAAACAATTTTTAAGATATTGTTATTTAAAAAATAATTATTCCTTATGTTAATTATATCTATCTCATACACTGCTTCCGAAGGCTATCAGCAAGGTGTTTTTGAATTTATTTATGACCTAGTTCTAAACAACAAAGCACACACTCCAGGTTATCCTTGGCATTCCACGTTCTAAGGGAATGTTTGGGCATTCCAGATTCCAAGGGAATATTTAAACACTGGAGACTATTTAAACACCAAGTGATTCTATAATTAAGTGCAAATATCCTGGAGAAACGTGAGTTTTTTAAAGACATAAAGCCCTCTGAAGGCAGATTAAGGGGTGGGGGGGTAACGTGTTTGAGACTTAATACTTCAGCCCTATTTGGGGATTGAAGCCTCCAAAAGCAAAGACTGAAATAAAGTGAAAGTTAAGGATATTTAGTACATACAACTAATATGTCATTCCGAACATTCCAGTGCTTGTGCACTGTAAGTTATGAATCCATCTGCCAGGAGGACCTGAGGCTGGTGGAAGTTGGCAATCTAGTTGTAACTGGTTCTAAGAAATGAAGACTTAGGAAACTTGCTTCCTTATTTTTTCTCAGTGATAGAAAGTGATGCTTCTTTTAATTTGAGGCCTTCCTTGAACTGTAAGCTCCATAACATGCTTTCGCTAAACAGACTTCATTCACATTCTGAATCTGGTTTTTGTCTCACACATATTAAATTTTACAAAACAGAAAAAAACAATAGAGCTTATTAGGAAAAACTTGTTTTGAATAGTAAATGAAGCATAACGGAAATAGGCACATGTTTTAGTATGATTTTTCCCCTCTTTTTTACCAATTGAACATTTACATCTTTTTCAAATTGCTGTGATTTTCCCCTTAAGTCTTAAGCTGGCACCATACACTTTCAACAAATGAGACTTACATCACTTGCATCCACTGAGAGAAATCATTTTAATATTATGGATTCCAACAGCAGAGCCTTGAGAAAAGAGTTTTTAAGTAGTCAACTCTAACCTGTTTTAATCAAATCATTATGGTGTTCTTAGAACCCAAAGGACTACCTAATTCCAAAGATGGTGAAAATCAGTTGTCAGTTGTGACTGGTTTCAAATTATGCCCTGTTCTCAGAGGCTGGAAATCTGTACATTCAGAGGTACACCTGACTACATGGGTTGTTATTAAGAGATATGCCCCAGGTGGAGGCATCTTCAAAGCCAATATATTTTCTTTATAACTGGTGTCAAATTGATGTATATATTAAAAAATCTTGGAAAATGATCTCAAAAAGGAAGCAACAGCCCAATGAGCCATATGTTCAGGGAACCTAACAGGTTTCCATTGGGAACAAATTTCACTTCACCTTTTTGTCCTTATGTACAAATAAAAACTTATCTGTAAATACACCATTAAAACAATCATGCAAATTAGTGAAGTCCATAGATTGAGAAGAAATTAGACTAAACCTATAAAAACTGAAGGTCTTGGAAAGTAGTTTGATTAGAAATTAGAAATACGTAATTCAAATTGAACTAAATTAATTTGAGCTCTATAGGCTCATGATTTCAGAGAAATACATTATTTCTATATAATTGGCAAATGAAAAGGCTGATCAATACTTAATAAATTACTTAATTTTGATGTTGATGGGACATCTGAATATCCAAGTTTACATTAATAAATGTAAAGTTAAATTTTTTTTTTTATTTAAAGTTGCAATTTTAACAGATTCAGATACCTGGGCATTTTCCCAAAGGCCAGAAAATACTTTATCACTGAAAAGTCTGTGATGCACTAAGGGCAGAGGCCTGCTTAGTGGTTTTCCTAAGAGTGAAATCCCCAAAGCATTAACATCTATTTACAAAAAATTCTTTACGAAACTCTCTTAAGCATTCTTGATTTAAAAACTTTTTTTGCACTTTGAATTATTTTAGTAGACCCTAAGAATTTTGCTGTCTGTTTACTGTACTGGGATTCCTGATCATATTCCAAAAAGGAAAGATACTTCACTGTACATTTGTGTAGTTTTTCATGACTAGGATCAATGATGATAGAATACCAAAATTTACTCATCTTTATTTTTGTGTACTTTTTGAGAAGAGTAAAGAGTGTAACATAAATGAAATCCTCACGTATCTATTACTGAGCTTTATCAGGGCTTAATATTTTAAACTGATTTTAAAAAATAAACAATTGTGTATGTAAAGTTATGCAGTGGGAAGGGTCGGCAGGAAAAAATACATATTTTGCATAAATCACCTTTCAGCTGCTTTGCTTTCCATCTATGACTTGGGGGAAGGAAATTTTCTGGTGTTAATTTAGATACCTGGTTACCTAAATAATACCAAACAAGTTAGAAGGAATTGCACTGTCAATTTTCAGTCCCAATTCCTTCCAGTTCTCAGTAGCTGTGCTCCCTCAAACCCACTTAAGCCAAGAGGGCTTCAGTGTTTTTTTTTTTTTTTAAATCTCTAAGGTAATTTTATGTACATCTGTAATAATATTTTAACAGTAGGAATAAACATGTATTTTAAGCAAAAGCTTTAAGCTCAACAATAGGGAAAACGTAGTGGACATTGCATCAGAAAACCCCGGCCCTGGTCTACCTCCATCACCAAGTACGCGAGATATTTTTCAGCAAAGAGGCTCAGGTTCTGGCAGTTTCTGTCGCGGGGTAGCCACAGTCCAGCCGCTTGCTACCAGCTTTCTCAGGCCAGAGCACTGAGGGGAACTTCCAGGCCCAAAGTTGTGCTGCTAGCAGTGCCTGAGCCGCACATAGCCCCCAAAGCCTCCGCGGCAGAGGGTAGGGTGGTGGGTTCCTTCAATGTTTTCCCTTACAACGGAGGGCCTTACGGGGTATTTCTGGGGTGGGGTAGAGGCCTCCTCAGTCTAATCTTGGGGTCAAGAGGTCAAGCCTTGGAAAGCAGAACTCAGCTTGCTAAGCCCCTTTATTTGTACTCTGTGCACGCACAGTTCTGGTAGGGTGGGGACAGGAGGGTGCTGAGGTCTGTAGGGCGCAGCGCAGAAGGGTACCGAGAGCTGACCTAGTCTATTCGCCACTGGCAAAGAGGGCGCGGCGGGGAGCCTCTGAGGTGGCGGCCGCGGCAGAGCCGAGTCGCGGCCTCTGCAGTCCATCCAGCGACTCTACTTTGCCTTTCTGGCCCCGACAAGCGTCCCAACCCTGGCTGTCCCTCGCCCTTCCCGAATTCGCTTCGGCTCCCACTCGCTGCCCAACGCTTTCAATTCACCACTTGAGATCGGGCCGAAGCGGGAACTCAGGCTCCTCGGCCTCTTCACCGAAACACCGAAGCGAGAACGCGGGCCTCGCCGCGCTCCCTGAGAGGCGTGCAGGGAGTGGGCGCTCGGCACCGGGTCCGGCCCTCGCGGGAGGCAACGCGGGGCTGCGCTCTGCCGCTGGACGCGTGCGTCCCGGGCTAGCACACTGAGCCCGTGGGGGGCCGCGCGCGGGCTCCCGACCTGGGAGGGACGCGGTGGCGGTGGCTGGGTTCCACTTGCCAGCGGCGGGAAGGACGCGCGGGAAAGCGAGGGAGCAGGGAGCAGGAAGCGGGTAGCGGCGGCGGCGGCGGGCCCGCTGGAAAGGAGGGAGTGAGCGCCGCAGGCGGGAGAGGGAGCGCGGAGGAGGGAGGCCGGGAGGAAGGAGGGAGCGCGGCAGGAAGGCGGAGGGAGGGCTGATTAGCATGCAGCAGCGCTCGCGCGCCCGGCTCCATTGTTTTAACACCTCCCCTCTCCTCCGCGCCAATCTGTCACCGTTCAGCAGGCGAACGCTGCTGCCTCAAATGCTGCTCTTCTCAAATGAGACGGATAATTAGTTGCCCCGCACGAATGCCGCACTCTTCTCACCCCTGATTGCTATCACCTTCTTGCTCCTGGCAGTTTTGACACCTCGTAATCAGCCTGCTGCTTTTCTCTTTTCTTCCCGACTTCTGCTTCCCTCCCCCCTTTCCTTCCTAGTTATTTATTTATTACTATTATTTTAAATGCAATCCTGGTTCCTATTTGGACGAGGGCTCCGCCGAGTTAACCTTACGTGTATACATGTGTGCATATATATGTATATGTAAAATAGTGTATGTGCGTGAATGGGGGCCGGGCTTGCAGTTTTGCGGAAAACACTGCTTCCACGCGGAGAGTATTCTCTTCTGAAGATATTTTTGGGAAGGGAGGAGTTGGGGAGAGGGACGGGAGGGGAGACTTGGGGAGACCTCAATTAATGCTTTAAAGATCTCTCAGAAATTAACAAACTGGGGAGTCTCGGAATCTGCTGTCAGAAGCGTGTTTTCCCCTTTCTCCTCTAACAAGCACTGACAGTCTAATTACTGTAGCTACAAGCAGCTGTCGAGGCAGCAGCCCGGGAGTGGAGCGAGCCACAGGCAGAGCGCACCCGGCCGGCCCCAGCACCCAGCGCAACCGCCGAAATCCTGTCCGACTCGAGGGAAGTTGGGAGAAGGGCAAAGCCCTGCACTCCGCATCCCCGACCAGCAGAAGGCGGGCCTGGAAACCAGCGACACATACATTTGTTTAAAGTCCTTACCCTGAAGGTTAAAAGATGTGAAGAAAAAAGGAGGGTACCCTAGGGAGTGGGAAGAAAATCTCCTGTACTTCCATCCACTTCTTCTCTACCTCTTCGCGCTCTCCCTCCCCCCGTGTTGGTAAAATAACCACGCAACCCGGGGCTGAGGGGGCGGGGTGAGCCAGGCTGGAGTGTAAGAAAGCAGATGTCCCCGCTGGCAGCAGCCTCAGCCTCCGGGGAAAGCTGCACCGGGTGGGGGGGGGGGGGGCCCTCCTGAGGACATTCACCTCCCACTTCTCAGGCATCCCGCTCACAACTGCCTCGCCTCGGCGGGGGTGGTCTTTTCAGACTCAGCGTTTCGCGTGTGCAGCTTTTTTACCTGGGAGCTGTTCTTACCCGGCCACGCTTAACAGATGTCAAGATGCAAGCCCTTGCACGACTCAACATTAAGAGACAGAGGGGGAGACCTGGAGGGTGCCCACTCCACATTTCGAGTTGCAAGCGGCTAATGCCACCTGGGCAGGGCACGACAGGCACCGGCTCTCCAGGATCCTCTCCTGTGGCTCAAGGGGGCCTCTGTCCCTCGGAAGTTGGGGCTTAAGCAGCCCAGGAAACCAAAAGAAAACAGAGTTCCTGGCTATTACTAAAACTGGTGGAGGTTGAAAAGGGGTAGACTCGGATGAGGAGTCAGTGAGATACACTTTAATTTGAGTCACTTTCTGGGCTATAGTTTCCTTTGGTGGTCTGCAGGCTAGTAGGTGTCAACTGCTGAAAAGAGACTATGTGAGAAGGGACAAAAGAATCCCCTTCTAGGAGACAGGTACTGTGGTATATTCTGGCTGGTACATGCTGGGAAGTTTTTATTTTTAATTCGGTAAGTGTGTGTGTGGGAGGGAGGGGTAGGTGAGAGGGGAGGCTGAATGGGCGAGAGATAGGGGGAAGGGAAGAGACTTGGATAATTGTCTAGGCATTTTCATTCAGCCCCAGTGGCAATGAAAGAAAGATGTACATGCCTCAGAACCCTTCACAGTGAATATCTAATAATCACTATGTCACCTTGGTGAGGAAGATGTCAATGTGATGTGCTTGGCACCCTGAGAAGTCAAGTCGAGGCACCACACTCATTCTTCCACAGTTAAGTCTCTTCACTGTGGAACAAGGGCCTGTTCGAATTCCCCCATCCCCAAATGTCTACCTTTAAACACTTGTTCAAGAGGGCTTAAATTTGTTAGAGCATGGCAAATCAATATTTACTTCATAAAATTGAAGCCATGCCTCAAACATTTTTAGAAATCAGGGGAAAAGATGCAAAAGGAAGAATCATAGGGAAGAAAAACAAAAGAGAAGTTTCATTTAAAAAGTTAAAAACAAAAATTTTTTAATTCTTGTGAATTTGGTATCCTCTCTCTCAAATGTCTTTCAGTGGCCATCAATCAGGCTGCTAACAATGAATAACAAATTTCTCAACAAGAATATGAAGATTTCTAATTTAAATTAATAAATATGGATAATCCTCACAGTTTTAGATTTGTTCCCATTAAATACCAATGTTTTTAAAAGTTTAGTTTGAAAACTAATCTTAAAATTTCAAGTGATCCACTAATTGTAATAAAATGCCATCAGATCTGTTGATTACCCTTTTTTTCTGGTTATGAAAAGCAAACATGAATTTTAAGAACTCCCCCAAATGTGACTAAATTTCCTTGATTTTTTTTAACCCAAAAGCAAAGAATACATTAATGATCACATTAAGTAACTCTTAATATTTATTTCATTTAATCATATAGCTATATACAAAATAAAAATTAAACCATGTATATTAAAAAACAAACTAAAAGGTTTAAATAATTCTACCAGTGATTTTATCATTAGCCCACAAATGTCTTAGGTTTGGCATTTACTTAGATGTTTTATGTTGTCTGTTATTTTGTTAAACGATTATGCAAAAAGAATATCACCTATACCATAAATAATCTAAATTATTTAATGAAAATGCATGAAAAAAAACCTAATCATAGTTGACATTACTAAATGAAACAGATCTAACTAGAAAGCCAAATAATATGCTTAGATATTTGAAATGAACTTGAATTATGATATGCAACTCCATAAGACACAAACATAATTTTGAATTATGGTAACACTGTAAACATGAATACAATGAACTGTATTTTTGTACAGTGATCTTTTAAAAGACAATAAAAGAAAGCCCCAAATAAAGCCCAGAAAAATTTAAGTAGCTATGGCACTGAATTTTTCTATAACTGTTCTTGAATTAAGTTTACAAACTTAATTATAGCATTACAAACTGCAAATCATCACATAGGAATTGATATGTCTGTTTTCAAGTGAGTTTTTAAGTCTCCCCGTTAAAGTGTGAATTAAGATGCCGAAGGAAATCCCCCCTGGATGTAATGGACGGTGGGAAAACTGCTTGACAGAATTCACATACTCGAGGTATATGTAGTTCTGAGTCTGTACCACTTAATACCAGTAAGTCTCTGTCTTGATTAGGATAGGGCTTCCAAACAGGCTGCAGGAAACAAATAAAAAACATCTTCTGTTATTTGTGTTTAAAATCAATTTGCATTTTGAATGAGTTATGTGCATATATAAAAAATATAATAAAAAAGCAATTGCTAAAATTCCCTAATATGTAAGAAAAGGACTTTGGCATTTGAAGTTAGCTTGAAGATATGACTCAATTCCCTCTTCCACAAAGGGCACAAGTGAACATTCATTAAAAACCATTTGGGATGTATATTCATGCATTCTTCACATATTTAAAAATATTCTGGTTCTTTAGGACTAGCAATTTTTAATACCTATTATCACAGCAGTAGTTTTGGAATAATAGTTAATACTTTAAGCTCTTTTATTACATTCCATTTTTTTCTATTTTATAATAAAAACCTTAAATAATAGGGTCTTTATTAATATATAGTACACTAGATATGACGTGTATATGTGCATGTCTTTTAATCAAAAGCAATTTAAATTTCACAATTTCTAAGCAAGGACTATATCATAAGGAACATTGTTTCTTGAAAGGACAATTTTTTCTTTTAATTTGGCAAACTAATTTCATTGGTTGGTTATTTTTTGTTCTGTAAAACTTCAAATATTTAAATTAATCATTAAACAGAATGATTCTGACTTCTTACTTTGCTCCTGTTACACAGGGTATAATTTGACCTTCTTATCCTTTCTTGTGTCAGGATAAGGTGAAACCTGTCAATAATTGCCCAGTTAAAGAATTATGGATAATCATAATTCAACAGGATCATCTACATTATAACCCACACATAAATGCAACTGCTCCTTTTTTTTTTTTTTTTTTTAGTAGTTAGAAGGGTAAGAAATGACATTTAGTACAAGAGTACTCAATAAATGTCTGCAGACTGGAATATTTTATTTCCCTGAATTGTATAAGCCACATGATTTTGAAAATTTGCTTTCTTACCTTGATAAAGGAAGACAAGAAAAATTTCTAAATTTTCATATTTTGAAGAGTATCACCTCATAAAGTCAATTTAAAGAGACCCCTTCATGCTCCTATTACTTACATGTTTCTAGAGTTGCACAGCCTAGCCAAAATCTGAAAGCGTTAGTTTTCATACCCTTAACTTCCTTCGTTCTAGTTAACTAATCATTTACATAAATAGTATATTACTATTGAAACATTTGGGTTTCACGACATCACTGTCTTCTTATAAATATTTTACTGGACAGCTGTGTACAGTTGGTATAAATATAGAAAGTCTGTCTAGGCACCAAGTACATTCAAATATCAGTGCAAAAGGGCTTATAATAACACAGGCTCAGTTCCTTTTGTGAGAAGCCAACAATCTTATCACAAAAAAATAGTAATGTTTAAAATAGTATTTAGGGGCATAATATTTAAAATAGTACTTGGGGTAATAATTTTCTTTAGAAAAATCTTTCTTCCATGATAAAAGAAAAGTAGTAATAATTCTGAGTATACAAACAGAATCTACTTAGAGGTAACTAGATTCAAATTTTAATATTTGCAGTTTAAGCAAAAAGTACAACTGATTAATATGTACAACTTTATTAGTCATATTGGTATGTTATAAATGAAAGATTATCACTCTAAAGATAATTCTTAACATCTATAAAATAATGAGAAATGGACTCAGAAACAATTCAGCTTCTTAATTTAGTGAGCCCATCTTCTACTGCCAATTTATCTTCAAAGTCAATATTTATCCTTCTCTATTAGAAGCTAAAATGTCCAGATTTAATCTCTTCATAGAGATTAACATCAGTTGGGACCCCAGCCATTCACTCAACAAAAGAAAGAAAGAAAAAGAAAAATCACAGAGGTAAAAAATAAGCAGACATATTTTAGGCTTTGGTATATCTGAATATATAAAAAAGGTATTGGTGATAGATTGATAGAAAGTAAAAATTGGAAATATGTAACCAAAATTTCACTTCTCTATTACTATCTATCAACAACTTGATAATTCTGGATTTATCATACAGCTGTAACACAAACGATAAAAATAGTTTTTAAAAATCCATTTCAAAAAATATTCTTTCAATACCAAACCGTAATACGGCCATCAAAACAAACTAATTTCTCTGTTTTTTTTTCTGCCAAAATATCAATTATCTAACCTTATACCCCATGTCTTGTGACAGCTCAACACCAATTCTCCTGCATTTTTAAAGCTGCATACTTCTCCATCAAGTTGTAATCACATACCAGCTGTTTCCCTTGCTGTGGTATAGAAAGCAAATGCACAATGCAGGGTGCCATCTACTGAAACATAAATGCACAGACTAACTAGTAAAAGCACAGGTAAGATATAAAATAGAGGAAAAAATAATCAGGATTAGAACTGATGTACTTCACAGCTCCACAGGAATTCTACTCACAATAAATGAAACTGTTTAATTTGTTACATTTAGTAGCAACTATAACTGAGACTAATGAGAAATAAGGTACAATGCAGAACATAAGTGAGTTTATAATAATTAAGGCTTATTGTCAGATATGCTTAGTTCTTCCTTCTACTGAAATATACCACAGGATGACTTAAACCTCCTTTGAATGCTAATTTATGTGCAAGAGTACTTATAAAGACAAAGGGTACTCATCATTTTTTAAAAAATTAAATATCAGAAGGCAGAGAAATCAAACAAGTGTTTGCATGTTATACAAACATGATATCAATTATGTTCACGAGCTTCTGTTTCTTCTTATTTAAACAACTGTCTATTTTCAATTCCTTCAGACATTAAAACTTTTTTTTTTAACTAAAGTAATCATTCTATGATAGAATCCGAATTTAAAAGGGAGGGTAGGAATGGGCCGAGGTCTGTAAGTGTATGTGAGCTTTTTAAAAAATTAAATATTAGATTAAAATCATACAAATGCAGAGACTATTTAAAAAATACATTAGGCTACATGTTTGTGATAGATCAGAAATCAAAACCAAACCAAACCCACAAACCTATGTTCTGTATAACTAAGAATGTACCATGAGTATTAGTTCAGACAGTTCACTTACTTTGATAAATAGGACTGTACAATTATTTACCTATGGAAAATTATGCATTCTTGTAAAGATAAATATGATAGATTTATCTTTGACAAATAGTAAAAATACTATTTGTTTAATAAAGAACCCTACTATACTGTCCATGTTTAGTAAACGAACTTTGAATTAGGCAATGAGAAAGTGATACCACACTAGATATGGACAAGGTTTCATTTGCATTTTAAAATGTCATAAATTTTAAGGAACTTAATTTTAGGGCTTTACCATATTCATGTTTTATAATCTTATGTCATTTATTATAGGACTTGCATTTTTTTAATGGAAGGCTTTAACTTTGGCTAGTCATTAGTTTAAAAACAGTGTCCATTAACTAAAAGAGAAGCATATCTGTGCATGTATGGCAAAATGTGTGTTCACACATATATCTGTTAAAGCAAGAGTTACCTGCTGTGGTCCTTGGATAGCTCTTCCTGAAGAATCGAGTGAGGGATAAGGTAGATCAGATGGGTCCTGAAGTGTATATGTATTTACATACAATGCATTATGGTCTCCAGGTGGCAAACACAGAGCTTTATCCAGAGTTGTCCTGATACAAGTGTTTACAAGATTTGAGGGTTTTGTTTTGTCAGCTGTTTTAAGGTTTTGTATAGCTGAAGCTATGGGGTCAATTCCCTGAGTTTCAAATACAGTTTCTTCTGTTTTAACAAAGTTTCCTGGGTTGTTTCTGAGTTCCATATTTAATTTGTCCTGGCACATTGCCTCAGATGTGGGAGGACTAAGGGCTTTGGGTTTCTCTGGAGTGCTATGTAAGAAAGTAGAATCACTGTCCATAGGTGGAAACTTGACATTGAATTTAGAAAGTGATTCAAAAGAGGTATCTTCTTCATCTTGGCCCAGTCCTCTGGGTGTGACAGATGTGATGCATGGCGCACAGCTATTTATATCATCTTTAGCCTGAGATTTAAACAGCGCTTCTTGTTTATCTGTTTTATCTGTACACTGTACAGGAACAGAGCACTGGGTTTCTGCAGAGGAAAAGAACACAAAAGGGAAACAGATGCATTCAAGTCATTCTTAAAAATCTGTTCAATTAGCTTTGGACAGATGAGTATTATTTTTCTATCATTTTTTATGGCAACTGAAGAAAACTGGGATTTTTACATTTGCCACATGTTAAACAGGAATTTTAGCAGTTTCCAGCGGGTGAATTAGAACATAGCTTATTAGTAGCACTTTATTACTGTCTTTTCCTAGTTTTTTTGCTGTAAGCTTTACCTCTTGTTCACAGTTACACTGCTCCACACTTAAAAAACATTTGCTTGTAGTGTATATATTTAAACATTTTGTCAGTAATGGTAGCTGCAACTGTGAAGTTACTTAGACGGCAAAATGGGAAAACCCTTACTAAGCATAACTATATTATACAGGTCAAAAATTTGTATAATTAGGTCATTTATTCCCCCTCAAATTACTATGCAACAAAATATATCACCAATCAATTTAGCCATTGCCTACACTCAATAAACCATGCAAGAGACTGGTGGTGTGGGAGTTGGGGAGAAGGAAGATGGTAGAGGTAAAATAAGGCTGAAATTTTGAGATGCAAGTTTAGAAAAATACATATGAATGTATGATCTTTTTCATCTTATAAAAAAAGACCTTCACTTTAACACAGCAGTAGATACCATGGCCTTTGTAGATCATTTACCAGAAATTGCTTATCCAACAAATTCAGTTCTCTAGGACACAGGCAAAAACTAGAAAGTAAGCAAATACAGCTTCTGAGAAAACAAGCCCATAGATATATGAATTTCATTCCTATTTTCCTTTTAGAAGTATTCTAAAAAAGTTTGATGATGTTTTCCCAATTCAAAGCTGGTTAGAAGCATCAAAATAAAAAGGGATATAAGTCGTTAAAGGCAGAAAGAAATATCAACAAGAAAAACTGAAAGCATGGGAGGAGACAAGGGAAAACAAACAAACAAGAAAACACGAGATTAGGAAATCAGAAAACTACTATCTAGTATAGGGCCAACAAGTCTATATTTCCTAATATACAAATGCTCAAAATATTCTCCCTGTTAATAATTCTGAGATATTAGAAAAAAACAAATTATGCTCTACAATGTCAGTTCAAGAGGGCAGTTAGAGATATGCTATATTTAAAAGATTTAAAATAGATAAATGGTAAAATAATAATAATAATAAAAGTTAGCACTTTAAAAAGGTACCATCAGTGAAGTTTTAAATTTACAAATGAAGACTTTACCAATGATCCAAATTTAAGTAGAGAGGGTATAAAAAACATCTTGCAGTGTCTGTACAGGTTAGTAAAGCACTTAACAAATTTAGTTCTCTTTTCTTCCTTTAGTCCTTGTAGGGTCAAGGTAAACTACCTTTTGCCACAGTACATTCCAACGAAGATAATTTCTGTTTGGATATGATGTGCTGTACTAAATGCAACCAGCTTTTTTGACCCACCCTGTTATATACACACTGCTTATTTAGTTCATAACTCTTGTATTGGATTTCTTTTTCTTTTTCTTTTTGGCATGGGCAGTCTCCGGGAATTAAACCCAGGTTTCCAGCTTGGCAGGCGAGAATTCTTGCCACTGAGCCACTGTTGCACCGCCCACTCTTATTGGATTTCAACAATAGCCTCTGCATTGCATCTTTGCCTCTAAATTTATCTCCTATCTAATCCATTCTCTAAAATTTAGCTTTTTCCCCTTCTCAGAGTAACTTTTTAAAAAAAGTCTAAATCTGTTCATGTTACCTTTTCATGGCTCTTCAAGGTCCTCAATCCTCAAAAAAGTCATAAGAGACTGTTTATAATTGGCCTTGGTCACCTCACCATGCTTCTCTTTTACAATAACTGCTTCAATCATCACCCCAGCTATAATGAACTTTGTACAGTTCTCCAAAACATTCCTGCTCACTTGTCTCTGGACCTTTGCAGATGCTGTGCAGACTGCCTGAAGAGATCCCCCCTCCTCCTCCTCTTGCCCAACTTTTATTTGCCCTTCATAGCCTGGCTTAAATATGGGTCTCTCTGGAATGGTGCTCCCCAACTTTCCAAGATTGGTTTAGACAGGGCTCTTGGGTGTCTGAAGGACTAAAATTCTATATTGTATTCATAAGTATACCTCTCTTTCGTTCATTAAAGTATGTTTTTTGAGGTCCTGAACTACATTTTGTTCTCCACCTATCCTCAGTACTCTGTCCAGTGTCTGGCATATAGTATACCTTCAATAAATGCATTCTGAATGACTCTATGTTCTTCTCCCTGCAGTTCCTAGTATACTATTCTACATTTATTAGATACTTTATTTGTGCTTGATGACTAGGAATACAGTAATCTCACATAATCTCAACTGTTCATCTGGATTTCTTTGAACTTTGAGGTTTTTCAAGTTCATTGACTCTCAAGTAGTCATCTTTCCTGGCAGTCAACTTGAGAGTGGCAGGAAATTCTAGGAAACAGCACTATTTCTGTAGATAATATTTACTAAATGGGAATAACAAATCAGGAAAACTAACTATTGAGGAAACCAAATTCTCTAATGCCTGAGGAGTGAAAAAAATCATCTTCACAAAGAGAACAGGGTAAATACTGAAGAATCTGTTGCTGCTATTGATGAGAGCAATAACTATTAATATTTATTAGCATTTCTATGTGCCACACACTGTTATAAGCATTGTACATGCATTATTAATTCATTTAATTCTCAAAATAATCCCATGGTGGACATTGTTATTATTTTACATGTAAAGAAACTGGGACAAGGAAAGGTTAAGTTCAAGGCCATACATAGTGAGTGGTAGATCTAGCCACTGGAACCCAGGCAGTATAACTCTAGAGCCTGTGCTCTGAACCATTATGCTAAACTGAACATGCTGATTTATATAGAGAGAATGCCCACCCAAATTGACAGAAATGTGCTCTGAATTACTTTCCCACTAGTGAACCTATCCCCCTTGTAAACAAAACATGGAGAAATCAAACCGTTGTAATAAAGCAGATATTTTATTTAGCATAGTTAGCTGGCAAACAACTTAACCACATTAAAATAATCTTCTGAGTTAATCTGCTGAAGCAGTGAGAGTTACTATTTATACAGAAGATATAAACTTAAGTTTTCTAATACTATTAAGAAATCCAAGCTTAGAAAACTTACAACTCAAATAAGGTACCTGAAAGCACATAAGCAGGTGAGCAAATTGCTTTCCATTTTGGCTGTTTCAAGAATACATATTTTTGTAAGAAAAAAAGGAAAATGAGAAGTATTTTTAGATTTTCAATTTTTAAATAAATTTCTCAGTTTACTTTGTATTTGACAAAAGAAAAATACTTATGGTTGCTATAAATATAAATAATCCCTATTCCTATATTCTTCTCTCCTAATTTCCATTTAAATAGGGCCTCCTTTTAAACCAAATATCACTTTTTAAGGCCATATTTGCCTAAACATATGCTTTATTTTCATTCTCCAACAAAATTACGCATGCATATGTAGATAAATAGAAAAAAGACAATAATAAAAAGGAAATGTACAATTCTAACAGCAATTTCTCATGAATTATATATCTGGTTTTTTAAAGTTAAATCAAATATTAATAATATAAAATTATGTTTTATAAATTAAAGGGACAATAATGTTAAATATACTTTTCCTAAAATATTATTAAACTCATATTTGAAATAGTTCTTCTATATTTTTATTCAATGTGGCATCCAAATATGGAAATCCAATTAAGTATCTGTTTCCAAAATATTTTTTCCTTTCTTTCCTCTTTTGATCTATTACCGTCAGAAGCATAATATTTGATATTTTGGCTTCTGTTTGTACCCAGAAAAACGTCATTGCACTCTGAAGTACAACAGATCTAAAACATTTCATGAATAATGCTGTAGCTATTATTTGCAACGCAGTTAATATAAAGCATAAGAATGCTGTTAGGAAGCAGTTTTAGTGGGGGAAAAAAAAGAAGTTAAACACTCAGTGTACTAGTTGACAGATACATACTCAGATTTAGACCTGTGCAATTTAAAAATGGTCAAAGTATTAAGCCATTGATAATGGGATAAGTTCTCTGTGTAACAAAGGATATATCACCATTACAATGTTTTGATAAGATGCTGATGCTCAAAAAAAGCTTGTTTATGAATTCTAGGTAAGAGATTTCTATAGCTAGTATATCTTAAATAAAATTATTCTTTTACTTCAGAAGTACCTAGTGTTTTTAGTCTATACAAAAGGCCAACTTCTCATGAAAATATGACAAAAATTAAGGTAGAGAAACTAGAGTTCTTTTTGAGGAGGTAATGGAAGAAGGGGAAGAAATAACATTTACAAAAAATTTTTTATTTCTCTAATACCAGGTTGTGTGCCTTTTCTGAAAATAAAATGATGGTAGTAAGCAAAAGTGAATTTACATTATAAAATGATTTTTTAATAGCCTAGATATAAGAGCTGTAAGAAATGAGAAGCAATCTTTAATTATAGGGGTGCTGGTTGGTACTGCTGCAACATCTCTCTGAGTGGAAACTGTAAATCACATGTCTTGGGAATTGAATGTGGAGTATCTAAAATAATAAAGGTGAAGGAGAATTTATCATTACAAGTGATCAGTTTATCTTTCTCCTGTTTACTGAAGTGCTTGGTTGTCAGACTCAACCCCTGGTATTTTGTTGTTTGTATGGAACTGCTAAAGCAAAAACCAGGAAGGTTGTCTGGGGTTTTAAGGAAGGGTAAAGCTTTTAAGAAATATATTGCAACACATATGTAAAACAGATGTTCCTTTTAAGTTACACTTTATACTAAATTTGTATTTTGTGCCTCCAACAGAATTGGCACTCAGGAAATGTGAAGTGTTTATTTCTTGAACCAAATTATAAGAATCTATGCATAGTTTCAATTAACCTTCAGGCAGAAGTTAACAACAGACCTGATGTTATAATTTTACTTAGCTCACGCATGGTAGTAGTACCTCAAGGTTACTTACATGTGAATTAATGTTTAATAAGACCCCCAAATAGCAACTGAAAACTTTAAGAGAGATATCCTACATTTACTTTTTATGTTTTGAAGGTGGGACTTCTCATTAAGATGATTTGTAATTATATCACTCAATTTGATTTATATTGTATCATACTCAATGAATGAAATGTATTATAATACAATATATTACAGAATTTAAATGGTTCTTAACTATTCAAATATTAGAAAGAGAGGGAGCAGGCTGCAGTTTCTTAGCACTTTAAGCATTTAGAAATATTTTCACATTCAAAAAGAAATCAATTTCAAGTAAATACTGATAAAATTAATATTATTTGTAAGTTAAATCAAACCTTACCAGTTGCAGTGTCTGATACATTAAGTTTGCTTAAGTGGTCTTTTTGTGCCTTTGCTAGCATGCATATTCTATGAAATTCTTCTTTCAGATCCCAGAAAGTTTTTTCTATATAGCTCCTGAAATAAGTCAATTATTTTAAAATGTAAGGCTATATTTTCAAATATTTTTTAGCAAAGTTGAACATTTATACAGCATCTTTTTATCTACCATAAAAATAATTATTGAAAGGTTAAAATTTTAAAAATTTATTTTAAATTCTTAGAAAATGCTACCCCCCTCCCCTACAACAACTCTTATGTTTGGAGAGCCATGCACAAAGTAAGCAAAAAATAACTTAAAAGTTCCAATAAGAAAATGTAGTGCCAACTACCACATGTACTTATTCATATATCATACTTATGCTGGCTATCTTATTCTCATGTACGTTAGAAATTTCAATTGCATTAAGTTTTGTTCTCTGTAAACATCTTAAACAAAAGAAAATGAAATGTTACTCCTAACTTTGGTAAGATTTATAGTAAATATACAGAATACAAAGTAGTGATAATACATGTCCATTAAAACAGAGTTTAGAAAATTCAGTTTTTAGATTCAGTTCTGCTATAAAGTGGAAAGGCTTATTACATCATTAACACATAGGTGGGTCAGGTTTGTAGTTTTGTTGGTCTCTTCCAATTCTAAAACGCTGCTGTTTTTTTTACAATTGCTAAAATTTTTAAAAGCTAGAAAGAAACAATATATTTCTACACTTACAATTTTTAGAGTTGGCAAAAAAGGATACAGATTTACCTTTCATGGAATGAAGGAATGCCAAGACTCCTTGGTGAAGTTTCTCTTCTAGGAGAAGAAACCTCTTGTCTTCTTATCTTAAAGACACAAATTGATTAACACTTTAAATTGCTTCCAAACTCAAATGAGAATTGGTCAACAGAAAACATAATGAGAAAAGTATCTCCCTATTAAAAAGAAGTTAAGGCATAATATATATATATATTAACATATATGTACGTGTGTGTGTGTGTGTATGTTACATCTGTGTGTGCCTAGATATATAGTGTATCATTTTTTTTATTCAGAAAAGTCAGGGAAAAGATAAGGAAAATGAAGGCGGAAAATTGGATGCAAACATGAAATACTGATAATATCATCAATTATAATTTTCAGTACTGTTAATTAAAGAGATTTCTGAAATTCAATTATAGATCAAACTTCCTACTCTAATCACCAAACACCCGATATGACCAGAATTTTAGGAAAAAAAAATCTGTGTGTTTGTTTACTTCTTTCAATGTTCACCAATAATGGACTACAGATTTAGGTCACATCTTTATATTTTGTTACAGATTCTTTACTGAGGAATGCAGCTATATTAAAGAAAGAAGGAAAACCAAACTGCGGTCCTTAGCATCTAAAAAGCATTTTAAAGGTTTATAAAGATAGGGCAATTATATATTTAAACTACTTCAACACAAGTTCTTACCTTTCACTCCCACCCTGTGGCTTACATTGGTATTACATTTACTTTGACATTTAGTCAATATTAAAGAATGTTGTAATAATCAATTCTATGGTTTAAGTTTTTAAAAAATCTTTAATCATTCCTAGAAAACTTTCTATGTATACTTTCTGAAGCTATAAATCGACAAATATTGACTGATATTTGAAGAAGTCCTACTATTATAAATCATAAATTATAAGTCAGCCAAACAGTATAATTCTTATTTAAGTTCAAATTCAAACCAGTGGCTATTTAGAGTTTGTGACTTTTACAATTTTACTCAATTATGGTCATTGTAACTATTACTAAACTGGAAAATCTTAATACATCATTTCTTATTATCTGAGACATTTACCTTTAATCTTGCTTTTCAGAAATATTTCTTTCAATTTCCCAGGAGTCTTATTTGCCTGACTTGAGGCCAGTTTGTTTTTCTTAAAATTAACACACTTTTATTTTAGTTTATTCCTTTCATTTTCCAGCTTTGTCTAAAAACCAGTGTTTGCTTAACATTTCTGTTAAGTAACTCTGATTAGTAAAATAAAATCCTGCCAACCCAAACAATAACATCAGATTGCAGTAAAATAAAGATCATTTGTTACTGCCTATTATTTGTCTAACATTCAGGCCATGCTTCTTCTGGATTACAGCTGTAGTTGCACCTTATTAAGGCGGGCACATCGCAAGACATTCTCAAATTCCCAGTTTGTTAAAACACTTTTTAAAAAAAGTGTTAGACCAGCTATCTTTTTTTTAAGTGCTATGCATAATTAGAACATAATGGCTTTTAGTATGGACCAGAAAACCCCCAGCATTTTAAAGCTAGTCATTCAGGATGCTGTAAGTATGAAAATAAAATTTAAACAAATTCTTACATTAAATTTATATCATCAAAATCAGATAAAAGGTATATTAAGAGAAAAGTTTGACAATTTAATGGTAAATTATAATAAATTAAGCAATTACATTATATGGAATAACTAACTACTTTTAAAAAACTACTACTAGAAATTTCCCAGTATGAAAAAAATATATTGAGCTAGGAGCCTACAATTTTAGCCTAAAAAATGAAGACGGTGACAGAAAAGTAGTAAAGAAGAATACCCTAGTTTCCAAAATGCTGATTTTGATATAAATTAAGAATGACTGCTTCTGAAGTGAAAGAAATATTAAAAACTAATGTGTGGGTGTAAAGGAAAATATAGTAAAAAAAATGATAAACTTTTATTTGGTATGGCAAAATAATTGGTGCCAAGTTGCTTCTGTGCTGTTCAGATTTGATAAAAAGTATGTGTGAATTTATCCAGAGAAATTCCCTGGTTGTACTGGTAAGGAGGATTCATTGGTTAAAGGGCGTATTCACTTACTGAAGACTTTCTATGAAATATTTAAAGTAGTTCCTTAGTTTTCTTGGGGTTAGGAACAGAAGCCTGCTTATTATTTTTGTTCTGATTACTATTGAAGAATAGTGTTACCAGCTGCACTAAGCTAATACGCTGTACCTTCTCTCAATCACACCAAACAAATCTGTTACTATATTTTGAATGAATATTTTGGGTTCCCAGCATTCCAAGAAAAATTTCAAAAAGGGGTTAAGAAATGAATTAATTTAAAAGAAAACAAAAAAAGGGTAAGCAGTTCCCTGACAGATATTTTGAAGTAGTTTATCCAAAATGTGTACAACTTGTTAAAGATATTTTCTATCACTGCAAATGGATTTATTCTTCAAGGGAATTTTGTTTTTTTAATTTTGTATGCTGTATGGTGGGGTCATGTTTCATTATTTTTCCACCTGAGTATCCCGATCCTGTTATTGCAGCACGATTTGTTGAATTTTTGTTTGTTGTTTGTTTTTAGGGGAAGTGCATGGATCTTCAAAGGATTTAAAATAATTATGTCAATACCAACACTTTCCTAGAAACTCAGACATAGTTGTCAATGCTTAAGTTATCTTATTTAATGAAGATTACTCAGTTTGTTGAGTATCTCCAAGTGGACCCAGCACTCAAGGAGGTTGAAGTTCTGTTAATTTGCAAATAAGCAAGGAACTTTTGAACATTACATTTTAGGAGTTTTAATCATTAAATCATTCAACAAACAAATTTATTTTGAGGTACTAAAGCCTAAATTACTTGACATCACAAACTGTTCCAAGCATTAGTTTAGAAATGCTACACTTGTGGAATGAATGCTGAAATAAGAATCTCACATATTTTTATATATATTTCAGTACGGTCCTGATACGTCATTCAACTAAATACATTAAGATAAACTTACTTGAAATGGTTGAAAGACATGAAATGACTCCTTAAATCTCCTTGTAAGCAAATTGGGAGAATTTTTATTGTAAATCAATTTAAACTCATAGATGCGTATTATGTATTTAAAAGCACGTTTGATGACTAGTTGAATATGCAATTTTTAAGAAGAAGAAAGCAGTTACTTCATAAATTCAAAACCAGGTTTACTTTAATGCAAGGATGACAGAAAATGTTTCTGTATTGCGCTTCAAGATCTGTTAGACATTACCATCTCAAAGACAGAAATGCATATTTTTCTCAATGTCTGCCTTTGTTATATTTGGTACTCAAAATGAAAGCATTCTATTTTTTTTATAAAACAATTTGAAAAATATAAAAATGTAATAAAAACATTTTAATTCAGAATCTTTTTTAAAGAAATTTTATGCAAAGTAAGCAAAATTAAATTGAGATTTTGGAATTCTTAAAGATGATGCTGATTAAATTTATTATTACAGTGTAAGTTCTCTCCTATATTAGAGCCTAAACTTTAAAAGGCTAATATTGAATTAAGGTAGTAAGTTTAAACGGTACATATTTGAGGTATAGTTAATGCCAATCACTTTATTCCAATGTTCATATCAAAGAATCCCTGTAAATTTAGTTGTGATCCTTGATTGCAAAAGGAATATTTGTTACTCAGTATTTGGTTTAGTTTCTTGATGAGGCTCAAAAGAATCATGATTTTTAAAGCAGAAAAAAACATGCTCTCACTCAGAACAATGCAAATGAAGAAGTAAACCAAAGTGAGATGGGATGGATTGATAAAGGAATACAAATCTGTGGAATAGTTATGAATATTAGCTTGATAAATTCACTACAGAAAAAGGGAAGATGGGCAGTGGAAAAGGAAAACTGAAAATAAGGATCCACTTATCACTTAGATTTTTGAAACCTAAGAATGAAATGTTAATGGAGGGACTGAGGTTGACTATTTCCTTACCTGTTTTAGATATTGAGACCAAAGTGGTTATGGTGAAGATAACAGGACCGAGATGAATTTGGAAGTGAGGAAAGGCTGAGAAAGGGAAGTGATTAAGGTAGAAAAGAGGATCAGAAAAAAATTACAAAAAAGGGATTCAAGCATAAAATCAAAGGCATGGTAATAAGAGCTTAAAAACAAAAGGTAAATTAAAATATTACAAGGAAATTATATTTAATATATAAGAATTTATGGCCATATAAAATCTATGGTTTTCTTAACCTCATTATTGATAATTCCTGACAAACCTAACAAAGCAAGTGGAACAGAAATCATAGGAGCCTTGTCTTTTCTGCATGAAGCAGTGTGCTAGGCAAACCCATTGCCAGTGTGGGAACAAACTCCAGGGCAAAATGGTATCCATCCCAGAGTTCTAAAGGAAATGGCAAAAAAGAGAGAAATAAAACTAAACACCCCAATTACGATCAAGTTCTTTACAGGGTTCAGGTGTAAAGTAAATTCCCCCAAATCTCTATCAATTCAATGCTACATAAAACATAATCTTAAAAAAAAGTTAAAAATCTTTTCCCAGTTACTGCCACAATTACTAGAATTTCTGTTCTATGAAGTAGTTAATGTGAAGGAGAGAGTAAGATTGATACTTTCCTACTATCTGTGTGTATGTATATGTGTGTGTGTTTGCGTGTGTGTATTTTGCATGGGCAGGCTCTGGGAATTGAATCTGGTTCTCAGGCTCAGTGGGCAAGAATTCTGGCCACTGAGCCACTGTAGCATCACCCACTATCGATATTTTGAATCTTTCACTTTGTATTAGGTACCTTTTGCAAATATCTTTCTTAAAGGAAGTAACATTTATTTGTGGGGAAGCCTTTTCATGCAAAGTGGAAAATGAATAATTTCACATAACCAGTTTAAATAAGTAAGGTTTCCTATAATCTCCTCACTCTCTCCCCATTCTATTTATAATGAACTGATTTGGAAAAGATAATGATTTTCTCTAACCACAAACTTGATCTTATAGCATTATCATGGTGAACAGCTGCTATCTTCATGAAGACAGCTATTATTTAAGCAATTTCATGTATTATTTAACTTAATCCACATAATCTTGTAAATTAAGTCCTTTAAATTTAAAGTCTGCTATAGTAAATAAGACTTCGAGGTCAAATAATTTGCCTACAGTCCAGGTGAAGCAGCTGCAACTGGAATCCAAGCCTTTTGCTTCAGAAGGTTCTTTAGCTACTCGCTATAGAGTTTGGCTGCTAGACAAGGTAAGTGGTACCCTATTATCTAGCATGGGTAGGTAGATAAAGAACGATAACATTTGTAATACACACTGATGCAAACTAATTTTAAGGTTTTAAAACCTGGCTGTCATACAATGAAAAATATATTTCTGAAAAGTAGTCTCATAAGCCAAGTTTCAATGTTTAGATATTGCCAGCATGGCTGGGGTTGGTATGGCCTTTGCACTCAAATATGCCCAGGTAGAAAATTACATCTCCCAATAATTAAGATTTATTTCAGTTCTGCCACAGGCAATTTGGTAATAGTTGTTTATTCAAAATTTTGTAGTTTCAGTATTTCTCAAACTTGCTAGTAGAAATTAATCATGTGACAAAGTATGCCAGTGTAGTACCTGTTAATTTTATTTTCTCTCAAAATCTTAATTCACTTCCTGAATCCCTAGATATCTCCTAACAGAAAACTGGCATAGTTACAGTATCTGGTTTAAAGTCCTTATCTAGTAATTCTAATATCTTGATCATCTCAGGGTTAGTAGTGGTTTCCTTAACTGGGTCACATTCTCTTGGCTCTTCATATGTTGATTAGTTTTGAACTGTATCCTGAACATTGTGACTATTATTATGTTGAGGAGACATTATGTAACATGGTGCCGACAACGGGTAATGATGTCTTTGCTTTTGTAGTTAACTTGGTTAGACTCAGACTCCAAACTGTCACTCTGATGGAGGATGGCAGCTCAGATCTCCATTAACTCCTTTAGGCCTTATCTGCAAACTGCTTTCAATTTTTCCTGCGTATCAATCGGTTCAGGGGACAGCTAGAGATTTGGGCTAAATTTAAACACAGATTTTGGGAGTTGTTCTCTAGCTCTCTCCTCTCTGGAGCTCCTTCCCTCATTCTTCAGTGATTCTTGGTGGCACTAGGCTCATTCTCTTGGTTCTTCTGACCAGAGAGATGCAGGTTTTTCTTTTGGAATGTCAGCCACTGCTGGGCCTCCACTGCACATGTGGCTTCCCTAGGGATAAAACTACAGAAAACTGGGGATAAAACTACAGAAAACTGGGAATTCGATCTGCACTGATCATCTCTGTTCTACATTTTGACAACCCCCCTAAACATGTAAGCCTGTGTTCAGTCTCCAGATTTCTCAGGTAGTTGTTTCTGTATGCTGTCCAAAGTTTACAGTTGTTATTTGTAGATGACTGATGGGTTTTTTAGGAATTTGCTCCTCCATAATGAAGGTAAACTCCTATACTCTTAGTTTTCATCCTTTCATTCTTTTGAGATTTCACTATGATTTTCCAGAGAAGACTTTAGTACACAGTTCAATGACTTTTCCTAAAGCTCTCATTCTACTTAATTACTGAATGTTCCTCCTCCTTGAAAATTTCTCTGGCTACAAGTACAATATACTACTTACATTTTCTTCTGAAGTTTTGGTATTGTCATTGCTTTCTCTTCTTCCTAGGCCATAAATGTGGGCATTCTCTGATGTTCAGCAGGGACCTACTCTGGGTCTGCACTCTACCCCTTTCTTTAGTTATGTCATTCATGCTCATGTCAACTCTATTATGATCATCTCCTAAAGTCTGTATCTTCAGGCCAAGTCTTTTTCGTACATTTTTATTTATTTATTTTGGCTATGGGTATAAATATATTATAAATATATTTAATTATAAAATTAAATTTATAATTGATGAACCAATAATTGATACATGATTATTAACCAAAGTATATAGTTCATATTAGGGTTCACTCTTTGTGTTGTACAATCCTATGGGTTTTTCCAAATACCATCACAGTAACATACAGAATAGTTTCTCTGAACTAACAATGCCTTATGCTCCATATATACACCTCTTCTTCCCTCCTGAATCCCTGGCAACCACTGACCTTTTTTACTCTCTCTATAGGTTTGCCTTTTCTAGATTGTCATAAAGATGGAATCATATGGTATGTACCCTTTTCAAAC
The DNA here is from genome assembly GCF_023851605.1 of Tamandua tetradactyla. Classification (NCBI taxonomy): domain Eukaryota; kingdom Metazoa; phylum Chordata; class Mammalia; order Pilosa; family Myrmecophagidae; genus Tamandua; species Tamandua tetradactyla. Next base: position 132,025,338 of record NC_135329.1, on the reverse strand, counting down.
TGGCTTCTTTCACTTAACAATATGCATTTAAGGTCCTCCATGTCTTTTATGGCTTAAAAGCTCATTTCTTACTATGACTAAATAATATTCCATTGTATGAATGTGTCACAGTTTATTTATTCACCTATGGGAAAGTATCTTGGTTGCTTCCAATCTTTGGCAATTATGAATTAAGAAGCCACAAATATTCGTAAGTAGGTTTTTGTAAGCAGGTTTTGGACATAAGTTTTTAACTCATTTGGGTAACAGACCATCAAGTTTAAAAACACAAAATAATCAGCTTCTCCTCAAATCTGGCTCATACTTCCAATGTCTGTTTTCCTTCTTTAATGTAGTCACTCTCTTTAGCATCAAATAATCTTAGGGCAGGGGAAAATCTAAGGAAATTGAGAATTAGGCTTTCCTGGAATAGTAAAAACAAAACTGAGGGTTGGGCAAAGGGCTACCAGCTTTTATTTTGCCAAGAAAGAACTTGGTAAAAACAACTAATTACCAAGATTATCTTCTTTGTGAAAACGGAATGGATATTTATTTTAAAAATACTAAGGAGAGAATTTTAGATTTAACTATGAAAAATTTATCACTTTATCCTTAGCATAACAGGAGAAGAGGATAGGATTGGGATAGGGATAGAGATTCTGAGGCCACAGCATGAAGAAAGAGGAAGGAGAGAATGTCCAATCAGGAGCAGTAAGAAGGAATGCAAGGAGTTTTACTGAGGCCATTTTAGGATGAATACAGCAGATAATACTTCTAAGGAATGAAGACAAGTTGGTGACTACTTGCAGCATTATTTGGATGAAATATTGAAAGAAATATACTGTCCTTAATGCTTAATAGTGAAGAGTGATTAGGGATGGAAATAACAGGGGGTAGCAAGTATATGGAAAGATGATCAACAGCAAAGAAAAAATCTTTCAAGGAAAAGCCAGTTTTCATAATATGACAACCAAAAATCTCACAGAGTATTTAACATAGGTGTGAATTAAAACTTAGGTGAATCTTCCTGACCCCCCAAATTCAAGTAATCTCTTAAAGGGGACTTCAAAGACAATAAGAGTATTTTTAAAATACAATATTAGGAAAGTACCAGCTAGAGAACCTTAAGTTAAACAAAGCCAAGGTTTTCTTACTTTCGGATTTCAGATCCTATAATATACCACCCCAACAAACATTTTGCTTTTATTATAACATGTTTACTTAATTTACAGAGAGCAGAAAGTAAGGTGGGTCTTGTTTTGATCCAAACATTGATGTTTTAAAGGTTGTACACAATATTTACTAAAAGGAACATGCAAAAATGCTCTTTTACAAGCTTCTATAAGAAAGAAAAAAATTTTAAAAACGTGCATATAAATGACTGCATAGCAGAATATGAGCATTGCAACAGTAAAAAAATGAAAGTTAGAAATACTATAAAATATACAAAGATTCTAGAATCAGTCCTTTAAATACATTCCACAAACACTATTTAAAAGTCATCGTTTGATCTTTACGGGCAAGCCGAGATTACTAAAACAAAAAATGGGAAAAGCAAACCTCTAAAATGAATCATTTTCCCACAATATTTCTTATATCTGCAAGTAAACAAGATGAGATTCTTAAAGATGCTTTTATTCTGAAATGAGATTAGACATGTCATCAAGTTACTTTTATTGGCTCCAAAACAATCTTTCAGAGAAATAACAGAAATGATAACTGGTTAAAGATATCATTTCCTCATTTTTAACCAGGTACTGTCAAGTACAATAATGTACAATTATCAGTTAGTATACTGATAATCAATCAAATAATCAAGAGATGTAACTCTTGCTTAAACTTAACTAATCCTTTCCCCCAGTTATTTAAAATTTCATGGTAGCACAGAATCACGTAGTACTGGGAGTGCTGTCTTTCAACTTGACTCACATAAAATAAACTAATGAAGAATAAGCCTCCCTCATAAAGATGTATGCAGATTTTGATACAAATGCACAAACCAGCTGAGTGCTGTAAGTTTCAAAATTCAGTTATTTTAGACTATGCACACAGAAAAACAAAACCTACTTTGAAACAATTTACTTGCTTCTAACAGCAGTCAGAACACTAAGCAGTATCATGGTCCACAATGCTCCTTAAAATTTAGAATAACTAAGAAACAGTATTCTTTCCCCTTAAGATTATTCCTGTCATAAAAGACCTACTCAAATTTAAGGTGAGTTCTTCTGATGATTTTGTTTCAAACCTTCACAGAAACCAGAAAAAAGCAGGGGGCTTTTTTGTTTCGGTCAAAAACTCAATTTTCCTGAAAATGCTACTTAACCCTGCTGGCCTTAGTCCCTATGGCAGTGAGGTTAACAAAATAACTATTCCAGACTACTTCATAAATAAACTATTCCTATGGGCCTAGACATCTTAACAAGACATTAAAGGTCCACCCTGAACGGAAATATCTAAGCACTTGGGTGGTACTGTGGCTACAACTTTACTTTTGTATCGTATTTTATTAACAAGCTACATTTCTAGGTTAACAGTTCTACTAAATATGGATATGAAAGTTTACCTTGACTATCTTGAATAAAACAATGCTGCAAATTATGGTCAACTACTATCTTTTTTTTTTTTTTTTTACCAATTCTTTAAGCTTAAAAAATGAGAATCTTTATAAAAATGTACAGAGACATCACAAATTGGTAGTTGTCCATTAACATTAAACAAACTAGACTCTTAAGAGTGGCTTCTCAACAGCATATCATTTTAGTTATAACCATTGTCTGGTACAGGGAAAAGTAACAATTTGTTGTTTATTTTAAGCATCATTGCAACACTGGTATTCTGATAATTTAAGTTAACCAAACTATGAGTAAGTGAATGATAAATGCCTAAACATATCATGGTTTAAGCTATTAGTGGCTACTGGACTTAGGCTTAGTTCAAGACCATGATCTAGGTTTTGACCTAGACCTAGACTGTGATCTTGACTGATATTTGAATCTAGGTGGTTCTTTTCAGCTTGACTCCTTTTCATATTTTGAGTCAGACTTATAATGTGTTTTAGAATCTGTTTTAGAGGTGCTCCAGTTTGGTGTGAGATACAGACCTAGAATGTGATTTAGTCTTCATTTCTTTCTTGGGCTGGGCCTTGGATCATGGTCTTGAATTGGATTTAGATATTGAAAAAAAACGATTGCAGTAATTGGATTTATCATTGGCATAATGGCTTCTGCTACACTGTGGTCTTCTAGTTGGTTTACAGTTTCTAGGACTATAAGATCTTCTATTGCTGTAATAAAAAGACTGACTTCTTGATCTCCTCCTTCCATAACCAGCTTCTAGAATATTTTTTATCTGTTATAATCATCATAGTATGAAAAATGGCATACATTCCTCCCTTGGTGTTCATCTGATTTGGTGTCTTCCGATCCCTCTGTACTAACTGGATTTTCATTTGACAACTGCTAATCCATTTTCTGTCTATATTATGTAACATATCTTCAGCATTAAGAACATCCTCAAATTGAACATAAGCAAATCCTCTTGAACAACGAGTGTAGAAGTCAAACGGAACATACACATTAACTCTAGGGTCATAATGACCATATTTATGACATAAATCTTCAGATCTGGTGTCAAGGCCATGCTCTTCACAAACTGACTACGTGCTGGGTATGGAGAAGTGCAGACAGTGAGACATGGTGGTGGTGTAGAGTCTTGGCCACAAGAACAAATGAGCTCAGCAAACTGTTGCAGGCTTCTATGGTGGATCTGCCCTATAATACATTTTTGTTCGTTTTAAAAATACTTCAAAGAGTACGTGGTATACACCATTTCACAGGCAAAAGTTCTATGGAACATACTATGGGAAATTCATCAGGCAGATCCTTGCTACCACATTGTCTTTTGACAAATTAGAGTAAAAATTCAGAGTTTGTTCTGGATTTAAATCAATATGACCTCCACTCATAAATAAAGGCTACTGAGGAGATGCTACAATATTCCTAATGCACTACATTATTTTTTCAATAGGACATGAAATAAGTAAATAAAGTAAGAAAAAGGCAAAATGATTTTTCTAACAGGAAGTCACAATGTAGCTAAACCAATGATTCTCAAAATATGGTCCAGGATTTTGGAGAGGTCCTGAGATCCTTTCAGGGCATCCAATTTTGGAAGAAGGAATTCACCATCTTCTACCACACATTCTTGCTGTGTGTGCCAAGAATGCAAGGCCCTGACTGTTCTTCACCTGGGATATTACTCAGGGTTGTGTTTACAGTGAGGAAACTTGAGGGATTAGGTAATGCCTTTCATAAGGACAAAGAACAGGCTTGCTTACTGCATACTATAAAATGGCAAGTTCTTTAAGCTCAGAATTCCTTTCCCTTAAAGCAACCCATTGCATGTACAGGCATCTTTCTGGGTTCAGCTATGTTACCAGTGTGAGACTTGGGGGTGATTAAGGATGGATCCATGAAAATATGATGCTCTTGCTGTCCTGTGAACGAAAAAGTCCTTTTTCTTTGATCCAGAAGTCTTGTGTTTTCTTCCAGCATTCATGAAACATTAACAGGCTCACTTATTAGCTTATAAGGTGTTTTAGCTTCCTGGCTGCTGAAACAAATACCATATGATGGGTTGATTAGGCATTTATTGATTTTGGCCCACAGTTTCAGAGGCTTAGAAGGCTTGCTCCCTTCTAGGGTTGGTATCTTCTGATTGGCTTGGAATGTTTGGGGTTCCTTGGCTTTTCTGTCACATGGCAATGGACATGGCAGTGTCTCTTCCTTTTTCTTCCAGGTACCACCACTGACTTCTGCTTCTGGGTGTTCCCTGTGGCTTCTCTCTCTGGCCTTCTCAATAGGGCCTCCAGTAATAGGATTAAGACCTATGCTTATTCACTTAAAAAAAAAATCATCTTCAAAAGGTCCTATTTACAATGGTTTCATATCCACAGGAATGGATTATGGTTAAGAACATGTTTTTCTGGGGTACATAACTCCCCCACAGAAGGGTAAAATTAAATTCCAGACCCTGACACCCATGAGGTTTAATTTATCACAATAATTTTAAGAAGTATTATGTCTTTCTTACTGTGTTCGCATTTGCACTAATGATTTAAAAGCAACTGTGATTAAAACTACTACTGGTACCTGAGAATGACCCACAGCCATGGCACTAAACTATACAGTGGTCACTGGATTCTTCAACACCACACACCCAGTAAAAAAAAAAAAAAAAAAAAAAGATGCTAGTTTGACCTAAGAACATCCTTGGTAAAGCAATAAGAAATATTGATTTTATTTTGAATTTTGATCCTTGAGTTAATGTCTTATTAATATTCTGCATGACAAAATGGGAAGTATACATAAAGGAAATCTGCTACAAACAAAAGTACAATGGTTTTTTTGGGAAAAGCACTTGTGCAATAGTTTGAGTTGCAAGCTGAACTGGTCACTTTTTTTATGGAGTACCATTTTTACTTGAAAGAATGACTGACAGATAAGCTATGATTATTCAGACATTTTCTCATGAAACAAATGAAGTTTGTCACTTTAAGGAAGACAACTGACAAAATTTGTTTTTAAAGATAAAATCTGAGCTTTCCAGTGAAAATTAAAATTTTGGAAAGCTTGTACCTATCTCAGTAAGCTTGGCAGCTGCCCAAAACATAACACTTTTCTGATGAAATCAGTGATAATGTTAATAAATGTGATTTCTAAATATTATATAATGAATTAAGTCAACACTTGAAAGATCTCGAGTCAATATTTTCCAAATGACCAATGCCTGATGTTGGTCTGAATCATGCATAGAGGTAAAAGATACATTCAAAATACAATACAGATCAATGGGCTTTAAATTAACAGAAAAATTCATTGATATAGTTTCAGATTCCATATGGAATCAAACACTCAAGAAACTAATGCTTGCTGAGTTTTGGTGCAGTATCACAAAAGAATATCCACACTGATCTAACAAGGCTCTTAAAATACTCTTCCCCTTTCCAACTATATATCTGGTGTGAGGCTGAATTTTTTCCATATAATCTAAGCCAAAAAAAACCACAACAGACTGAATGCAGAAGAATTTCATAACACTAAAATACAAGTATATTCAAAATGGATTTTTGAGAATTTTTAGGATGACAGATTATAATACATTAAGAAAATTTAGATTGTTTTGATGCGCTCTCCCTAATCTATTAAGGTTGAAAGAAACAATCTTTTATGCCTTGGTCAGGAGAACTCAAGACTGGATAGAATACACCAACTGTATTCTGTGGGCTTAGGAGGAGAGCAAAGGAAGAAAAAAGAAAGAAAGAAAAATATAAAAATATGATAAAGGGAAAATGGGAATGCATGGGGAGAAAGGCCATGTTAGAGATGTTCAAATTTACTTAGAAGTTAGGGAAAAGAATTTAAAAACTCATATACCACTTGTTTTCTTTTCTCCTCAAAAACTATTTCCAGTATCACAATAAGGCAAAAATCCCAAAATGATGAACTGAATTTAAAAATACAGACCCAGAGCAGGAAAGAGGATGAATTAACAATTTAGATTTGGAAATAAAATTTCTGAAATAAAAATTTCCATGTACATATTAAAATACTTAGGATATCAAATTATTTTATCTTAAGAGTTTGTGAGATCTTTATTATGACACTTTGGAAAAGAATCCTGAACTTCAAAGAACTGGTTGATGACAATTTTTGTCTTTTATTTATTAATTTTACCAGAGAAGCTATAAACGAAGACTAATCTATAAGGGGAGTAATATAGGAGTGTTACATAAAAAAAGAGGGTATATAGAACCCATTTTCTAGAAGGAAAACAGGGGGAACTAGGCATTTACTGCGACTTGAGATGGCAAGTTTCTCTGGGATGCGACACACAAACACGTTTTTTTCCTATCCTCTGTAAGCCTCAACCAACACCAGGATGTGCCCTTTGGTATAGCGGGCACAATCATTTTAAAGGATGATGTAAAGATAAAATCAAGCATTAAAAGAACAAAGGGGAAATGTTTTAAAAAGTTGAGTGATGAACAAAGCAGTTAAATTTATGGCAACTTCTTCTCTTAGAAAAGGCACTATGCATTTAGATAACTGTAAAACAGATTCCCTTTCCTACAGGAATCACTTGGCAGCTGTATTTCTTGACTAATGACCTAATTTCCAACTTCTTATTCAAATGATGAAAAACATTTATCACGGACCTGTATATTGTACTGTATTTTAAATCTTTAACAAAGTATATAAAACCAGGACCTGGACACTATGTAGCAACTTAATAAACAAATACAGTTTTAGGAGACTTGCAATAGGAAAAGCATCTAGAATGCTGAGAGAACTATGGGGGCCCCAAATTCAGATGGAGACTGTTTTAGTTTCTTAGCTGCTAAAACAAACATCATACAATGAGTTGGCTTAAACAAAGGGAATTTATTGGCTCTCAGTTTTAAGGCTAGGAGAAGTCCAAAATAAGGTGCTAACAAGGTGATGCTTTTTCCCTAAAGGTGGTGTTTTGTTGCTTGCTGCCTGCAATCCTTGAGACTTCTAACACATGGCAATGTACATGGGGTCTTTTCCTGGAAGCATCATCTTCTTTCTCTTCCAGGTTTCATTGCCCTCCACTTCCTGCTTCCCCTGTGGCTTTTTCCTGAGGCCTTCTCTATTAGGCCTCCAGTAAAAGGATTTAAGACCCACCCTGATTCAGTTGGCTGCATCTTAAAAATAACATCTCAAAAGGTCCTATTTATAATGGGCTCAAACCCACAGAAATGGATTAAGATTAAAAACATGGAGGTTTCAGGGAAGATGGCAGAATAGGATAGGTTGAGTTCACCCCTGCTCCAAAGAATAGCTAGAAAAGGGACAGAAAAAAAGAAAGGGAGTGCGGTTCCGGAGTGTATAAGTGACCTGGGAGAGTCTTCTACACCACATAGGGAGGCCCTGGTTGAAAAAGCAGAAGAACTGAGATACAGAGAATTAGAGACCAGCCAGCCAATGCAAACAGCCTAGCGTGTCCATTTCCAGACTGAGGCCCAGAGCCCTCAGGAGTACACCAAACAGCATTTCTTGAATGTGCTACCCTTAAGCGCTACCCCCCGCCCCATAACTCTCCCCATACCCCATGTATCTGAACCTTGTCACCTGACCCCTACTGTTCTCCAAACACCCCTGACCCGACCACCCTCCCACACAACCTTGCCCTACACTACACCCCTGCCCTGTGCATGCACACCAAGTCTGTCCCAGCGTGACCTACCTCTCCTGTGCAAGCAAAGTTTTACCCCACCCCTCCTGAGACCCATGTACATGGGGCCAGCCCCTTGATCCCCACCTCCCCCTCCCTGCCCCGTGTAGGCAGTCACCTGCACATCCAGGTTTTAGGAGCTCACCTTCATACCTGGGCCACAATACAGTCCGGCCCTCTCTCCTGCCCCCTCCCCCAGCTCTGCACATCAGCATCTGGTCTCCTCAGATGTGTGCAGGTGTAAGCACCCACTCATGTCACACCCCTCAGCTCTGGACAAGCCCTGACCTGCACCCTCTGGGCCATAACCACTCCCAGCACACACATGCACAATCCCACCCTCTGCACATGTGCACACCAGGTCCTGCCCCCTAGATCCATATACTGGCACACCCATATCCTTCCTGCTAGGAACCCACGTATTTGTGCATGGATCTCTTGATCCCTGCACTTACACGTACTCTGCCCCACACACGTGCAAACCCTTTCCCCACCCCACAGCACAAGCACCTTTCTCCCACATTGGGCAGGTGCTCTCGGGTACCTCTGTGCCACACAGCTTCTACCCTGCACAAGCGAGCAGGCATATCCCACCCCATCCCTGCACCTGTGGACCCATGCCAGTACCCCGCCCACTTGTCATCACCCACCCCGACACATGCGCCCACTTGTCATCACCCACCCCGACACATGCTCCACAACCTCTGTGACCTATGTCCCACCCCTAGACATTCATGCATCCATATCCCAGGCCCCTGGATCCCTCCCCCTGTACAAGGACCCACCTGTTCCCCAACCTCCCTGTACCCCAACTTCTATGCCCTGTACCCTACACTCTGACACACATGACCCACACACATGGGCCCCACGTAACAGCCCCAGCACATCTGCTCAGCACCCTCCATTCGCTTTCTGCTGCACCCTACCTCTATGTCCCCCATGCCACACCCTGCTCCTGTGCTGCAGGGCCTACCTAAGCTGTACCTTACCCCCACCCATGCTCACAGGCACCAGTGTTGAGTCCCTGACCCATATATATGCCTGCACTGCAACCCGTTACTGCACTGTTGTGCCCCTCCCCACACCCTGCATCCTGCTCCATACCCATCCCACAAATACAAAGCTTCAAATTACTGAAGGAAATCAACACCCAGAGTAACCCTATCAAGATACTTACATGCTGTGAACACAACAAAAGATCACTAACTGTATAAAGATGCAGACAGAGATACAGCCCAGACTAATGACCAAATTCAAACACCTGAGGAGACACAGCATTTGGAACAACTAAACAAAGATGTTCATATAACTTTACTAAGTAAAATCAGTGGAATGACTAATGATAAAAAGGAGATCAAGAAGACACCAGAAGAGCGTAAAGAGGAATTTAAAAGAATAAATAGAAAAATAGCAGATATCACAGAGATTAAAGATGCTGTACACCAAATACAAAGTATACTAGAGACATCCAACAGCAGATTTGAAGAGGGAGAAAAAATGATCAGTGAACTAGAGGATAGGACAACAGGTTTTGAAAACAAAAAAGAACAGATGACAAAAAGATGGAAAAATTTGAATTGGATCTTAGTGAAATGACAGACAAAACAAAGTACACAAATATAAGAATCATCGGTGTCCCAGAAGGAAAAGAGAACAGTGAAGGGCTAGGAAGATTAGTGGAGGATATAATGGGAGAAAACTTACTAACCTTTATAAAAGACATAAATATGCAAACCAAAGAAGCCCAATGAACTTCAAATAGAATAAATCCAAATAGACCTACCCCAAGACACATACTATTCAGTCTGTCAAATGTTGACATAGAAAATCCTCAAAGCGGCAGGAGATAATCTGCTACAAGGGAAACCACATAAGACTGAGTTCAACTACTCAACTCAATGCACTATAGAGGTGAGAAAGCAGTGGTATGATATATTTAAGATCCTGAAAGAGAAGGACTTTCAGCCAAGAATCTGTAGCCAGCTAAACTGTCCTTCAAAACTGAGGGAGAAATTAAAATTTTCATAGACAAATAAAGGCTGAGAGAATATGTCAACAAGAGACCAGCTCTACAAGAAATACAAAAGGGAATTCGCTGGCTGAAAAAAAAAAAAAAAGACAGGAGAGGGAGGTCTGGAGGAGGGCAGAGAATTGGAAAGTACTGGTAAGAGTAACCTAAAAGATAAAACAAGAAAGAGGAAAAAGAATGCATATAGCTGCCAAATCCAAAAGATATAATGGTAGATTCAAGAAATGCCTTTACAGTAATAACTGAATGTTAATGGGCCAAACCTACCAATTAAAAGATATAGATTGGAAGAATGGATTAAGAAATATAACCCATCTATATACTGCTTACAAGAGACTCATCTTATACAGAAGGATACAAATAGATTGAAAGTGAAAGGATGGAAAAAGATGTTCTATGTAAGCTGTAAACAAAAGAAAGCAGAAGTAGAATATCAGACAAAATAGACTTTAAATGTAAAGGCATCATAAGCAACTAAGAAAAACACTATATATTAGTAAAAGGGACAATTAACCAAGAAGAAATAGCAATCATAAATGTCTATCCTCCCAATCAAGGAGCTCCAAAGTTACATGAAACAGATATTGGCAAAACGGAAGGCAGTGATAGACGTTTCAACAGTAATAGTAGAAGACTTCAATTCACCATACTCCTCTATAGACAGACAACTAAACAGAAGATCAAAGAGGAAACAGAGAAGTTAAACAATCTGATAAATGAATTGGACCTAGCAGTCATATATAGGTTGTTACACCTAAACACCAGGATATACATTCTTCTCTAGTATTCATGGAACATTCTCCAGGATAGATCATATGACAGGTCTTTGTAAATTTAAAAACACTGAAATTATTCAAAGCACTGTCTCTGATCACAATGGAGTGAAGCTGGAAATCAATAACCACCAAAGAACAAGAACATTCACAGAGATATGGAGATGAACTAACACACTCTTAAACAATGAGTAGGTCAAAGAAGAAATTGCTAGAGAAGTCAGTAGCTGTCTGGAGACAAAAGAAAATGAACATGCAACATAACAGAACTTTTGGGATGTGGCAAAGGCTGTGCTAAGAGGGAAATTTATTGTTCTAAATGCCTATATTTAAAAATAAGAAAGAGCAAAAATTGAGGACTTAATTGCTCACCTGGAGAAACTTGAGAAAGAACAGCAAACTAACTCCAAAGCAAACAGAAGAGAAATAACAAAGATTAAAGCAGAATTAAATGAATGGGAGAACAACAGAAGGAATCAACAAAACCAAAAGTTGGTTCTTCGAGAAAATCAATAAAATCTATGGGCCACTAGAAAGGCTGACAAAGAATAAAAGAGAAAGGATGAAAATAAACAAAATCAGAAATGAGAGTGGTCATTACCACAGACTCTGAAGAAATTAAAAAAATCATAAGAGGATTCTATGAACAACTATACACCAACAAACCAGACAACTTAAATGGACAAATTTCTGGAAACACACAAATACGCTACACTGCCTCAAGAAGAAATAGATCTTAATAAACCAATCACAAGTAAAGAGATTCAATGGTCATCAAAAATCTTCCTACAAAGAAAAGTCCAGGGCCAGATGGCTTCACAGAGGAATTTTATGAAACATTCCAAAAAGAACTAACACCAATCCTGCTCAAACTTTTCCAAAAAATTGAGGAAAAAGGAATACTACCTATTCTAGTTTGCTAGCTGCTGGAATGCAACACACTAGAGATGGACTGGCTTTTAATAAAAGGGGATTTATTTCATTAAAAACGTGTAGTTCCTCAGAGGAAAGGCAGCTATCTTCCAACTGAGGTTCTTTCTTGAGTGGGAAGGCACAGGGTGGTCTCTGCTGGCCTTCTCTCTAGGCCTCTGGGTTCCAACAACTTTCCTCGGGCTGATCCCTTTCTCCATCTCCAAAGGCCTGAGCTGAGCTGCGAGTGCCAAGTTGAGCTATGTTGAGCTGCTTAGACTGTGCTACATTGAGCTCTCTCATTTAAGCGTCCAGCCAATTAAATCAAACATCATTCATTGCAGCAGGCACGCCTCCTAGCCAACTGCAAATGTAATCAGCAACAGATGAGTTTCACATACAATTAGCGCATGGCCACAGCAATAGAACTAGGCATCTTCACCTGGCCAAGCTGACACCTGACTCTAACTACCACACTACCTAACTCATTTTATGAAGCTAACATCATTTTAATACCAAAACTGGGTAAAATACTACAAGAGAGGAAAACTAAAAAGCATGTTTTTTTCCTGCGGTACATAACTCAGCCTTACTGCAGAGACCCCACAAGTCCAAGACCTAGAACTGTGAGGCTAGGATTTTATAAGGAAGACAGAAAGAACAGGATTAAATGCCTTTACTGAAGGACTGTCTACAGAAGTAACAAGGGTGTTGAGACCACCATCGAGACCATGATTACGGTGTTTAAAAAAAGTTATGGTAAATAAAATTGCTGACTCAAAATATTTTGTTTTAGGCTTCAGTTTATGTAGTGTTCTCCAAAAGTGACTTGGGCTTACTTTATTTGTCTAGAGAGCTTTTTTTTCTACCAAAATGTTATAAAACTTTTAAGTTTACATAACTATACACATGTAGCGAGATACAGACAAGTACAAATTTGTTTTTCCTACTTGAACTCACCTTCAGTTTGCTGGGAATTTTTAATTTTTAAATTAAGGTACTGTATGTTTTACCCATACCTAAAACTACAATTAGGACTTCTTTATTTCACAGAGTTAGGACTTCATATTTTCTTATAATACTTGGTCACTGCTTTGGGTTTCCTAAACTTTGTCTTCTCAACCAGACTACAGTTTCTTAAAAGGGATGAATCCTGTCTTACTTTTTTTTTTAAATTCCTATCATTGACCAATAAGCCTGGGCAAATAGAAGGAGCTCAATAAATACTTCTTGTTTAAGTACCTGATAAATGAAATTTCAGACATCAGCTTTCTTCAAATGTTAGTGCTTCTACAGTTACAGGCACAGCACATCTTCTTCCCTAGCTAATCTTATTCTATGTTAGCACTGATGTCAGTTCTACAGCAATATCACTATTTAACTATTACAGATGTATAAACTATTTTTTTCTACTCCTCAAAGTTATCGTGTCTGCTGAGATAATCACAATGATAGCTATAGAAATGTGCAAAATGTCTAACTAGCTTCTTTCCACAACTGCATTCTTTGTATTTTTGAGCTTTTGCTTAAAGCACATAACTCCAATGGAAAGACAAAGATATATAAAGAATAAATTAGGAATATATATAGAAAATCGGAAATGGAGCAAAAATTCAATTATTTGGATACATTTACACATGATCACTAAACACTTTAAAAGTTCAAATAAACTTATATTTACTTAGTTCTCAGATCTTAGAATCAGACTTTACAACATTCAGTCATATCTACTTTGGTTATTAAATCAATACTCTAAGCCCAAGGGGTGGAGACAATTAGTCTTTGTCAAGAATAAATGTGTACTGCAGCACTGCCAGCAGCACTCCCAATGGTGGTTCTGGACCCTCCAATGACGCCATGACAGCGACACATCTGGCTCCTGAGAACCTGTTAAAGGTATCCTCTGTTCTCTGTTGGCCCTCAAGCTGGGCTTCAGGGACTCTGGTATCCTCTATTTTTAATGTGTTGCGTGCTCTTGACCTGGTTATTACACATTGGTTGTGTTGGCAGCTTGCAATTTAGCAAGTAAATAAATTGCATTGAGCATTTAAACTGCTGGGCAAAAAAAAGAGAGAAGGTGTGTACTTGTGTTATTTGATTTCCTAAATACATATATTTTCAATTTTTAAAATGAATTATAAAAAATAATTAGCAATAACATGTAAGAGTTTCTTGGTTGCCTAAATCATTGCTCAATTATTATTCTCCTCTGGAAAGTTTATTTCATATTAGAACTTTTGAAATTGTCCTTTATAAGACAGGCTATGACATTTCCTTCCTTTGAGATGAAAGTGATAGGATTTAGGAAGTTGAATTCACTATTAACTTCTGTCAAAGACTTACTTTTTATCAGTATTTGAAACATGGTAAATTAAATACCATCACCCTCCACACTTTTGATCTTTGGAACAATTTTCTGCACATCGCAATTCCATAATGCTTGTGATGCTTTTAAAATACTTCTACAAAATCTTTGATACTTCTAAAGGAGTTCTAAGCAAGCCAGAGCATACTTGCCTTCCCCCAAATGCTATTGTTTTCTTATTTTTCAACATTCCAAGCTGTAAACCTATAACCTCCCAATCTCAGACTCAAGGACTTACGCAGAAGAGGTGGTAGAAAGATTGTAAGACTGGTGGGAATAGGGCGGATTGTAACACAAATAATATTTTTGTATTTTCCAATATCCCCCAGCCCTTCCAACATTGTCAGCAATAATACACATTCCTACATGTACTCTCTCAACTCTGAAAATATCACAAATTTATCCCTCAACCTCCCTTTAAGATTAAAGGAATTTAACTCTTGGTGGGGGAGGGGGGCGGTGGCAGGGGATTGAAGCAGGATAAAATACAATAACTTGAAGTTCCTGGCTTCCTATTCAGCTTTGAAAGAGTTAACAGGCAATTCCAAGTCCCTTGTTTCTTATCTAGCTCCAAAGAAACCAATCCAGAGCTGCAAACTTCCGGACCAAAAATTTCTCTAAAGCTCCCAAACCTTCCCAAACCATGAAACCTCCCCAGATCATAAAAGCTTGTAAAACTCTGGGACCAAAGCAAACTCTTAGTTAATAATAGGAAGCATAGGGTCAAAGAGATTGCTAACCATTTGCCCAAAGACGAATTTTAATATGTGACAACTACGAATTCTGCTAGCTAGCTCCTCCTAGAACAAAGAGGACACCTAGTATTCAAAGGTTACTATGGAAATCTGCTACCAACAAAACTTCCCTATAACATAAAACAACCTGGCGCATTCCACTCAATGTGTGTTCCTTCTTTGGGCACTTCTGTGTCAACTTCTCTAGTGTGTACTCCCAATTTTAATAAACTTCTGTTTTAATAAATTTTATTATTTATGTCTAGAGAAAAAAA